>NC_050459.1:3537042-3809542 GCF_903995425.1 Onychomys torridus | reverse complement strand
TAAATAAAGCACTTTAAATAAACATCCAAATCTAAAACTCTGAGATATCAAGACTGGGTGCTCACTGAGAGCCTAGAATCTCACTTCCAAGGGAATTTCTAACCAGGGAAGTCTATTATGTGATCCAATTAGTCTAACTGCTCATGTTAATTAGATAGATAATCTCACACATACCAATAGCTCTGGGTGGCTGATTGGAAATGCTTAATAAGAACTAGACCTATAATTCATCTAAACTGTAATATTGGACCAATAGCATTTTCCTTTACCACACATAGACTAATTTTTCACTAAGCATGAACATTGAGACATTTCCTAGTTATACAATATTGCCAAAAATTTGCTTGGATACTTCAGATTTTCTATCATGTACAATAATCAATTTTTTATAATCTATTTTTATAACATTTATTTTCCTCTAGTGAGCTTCTGGGTACTGGCTTCTGGAATTTCACTCTGATGTAACAGGTGGAGGAATCATACAAATCTAGCATAGTTTAAAAAAGCCCAAACTTAGCAAGGGGTGTGTAAAGAGTAAAAGCAGATTTCAAAACAAAATTTTCATGGAAATGGGTTCCCATGAGTGAGTATACAAACATGTAGAGGTTCCCACATCCAGCACAATAACATAATAACTGGATTATTAGCAAGTTTGCTAGTTCTGGGGAGGCCAATGATATCCTTCAGTGGTGGAGATCTCTAGATAAAACAACCAGAAAAGTTTGTACACATACTAATGTGTTTTGTTTTGTTTTGTTTGTTTGTTTTTTAAGCACAGTGCTTTCTATTCATTGGGATAATTGAAAAAGCACAGTATAAATTAACATATTTATTATGGAAACATACTTGTTTCTAAAACTATACCCTTTTAAGCTTTATATATATACTCTGTATGTAACGTGATAAAGTACCTTCTTCCTAGAAAACTTCCAAAGCTGGCTTCATATTTTGCCTGATTTGCTATTTGCCATGTTAATTGTCCCAGCAAAGGATTTCACCAAACTGCTGAATGTCTCCAACTGCTCTCCATCAAAGGACTTCATCTTCCACATGCTGCTCAGACCAAAAAACACAAGCAGCTTTGGCACTGATATCTCTTTGGTACTCCACCAGCTGCATTCTCCTCCTTCAGCCTTCTGTATCCATTCATCTTCTTTCCTTCCACTGTTTGGAAAGATGGATCTCTTCCTCACTCATCTCTTTTCTTCCATCATTTCTAACCTTCCAGCCATTTTAATTTCCACATTTCATCATGGGTTTTAAAGTGCCAAACTGCTTGAGTCTTCCCAGGACACCTTCCATTTGCTTTTTATTGAAATTTGGATGAGAATGTATGATCCTTTCATGGTTCAAGTAATTTGATTCCTGCTCACATCAATAGCATTTTCTCCCAGTCACTTCCTTGTCCTCACTAAATGCTGGCAACATCGTTGTTGCTGGTTTTGTGTACTTGATAACATTATCTTCCTCCAGACAAGTAGTTTTCAACATTTGGGTCACTACCCCCTTTGGGGTTTGAATATCAGATATTTATATTACAATTCATAACAGTAGCAAAATTATAGTTATGAGTAGCAATGAAATAAATTTATGGTTGGGACTATATTAAAGGGTCTCAGCATTAAGAAGGGTGAGAACCACTGCTCTCAATCATTTTATTTTACCTCCCTTCTGGCACTTGTATGGCTGCTTCTATTCAAGAGTGAGAGAAGAACTCCATGACCATCCAAACTGCAAGATTTATCCTATTTAACATAATAACATCAACTCTGCTTTGTTCTTTCTCTAACACTATGGCCATTAAAATATTATAATTAATGAATTTGTAAATATTAAATATACATTATTAGCTAAATGTATAGCTTCTGTTCTATACTACATAAATGGTCTTACAAATATATTACATACATGGACTTACTATGCTTCGACTTAGAAGTTTCATCTCTGTGACACTCCAAAAAGAATATGCATCTGATAGAAACTACATATCAAAGAATGAATTTTGCCAGGACTAGAACTGTGCAGCATAAAATTTTCATTACTGGCATTAGCAGCAAGGCACAACTCTCTGTCTGAATTCTCATCACGAGGATACATACCTCAAACTTTACAGTTGACTATACCCCAAAGCAATGGTGTTGGGTAAGTGAGGAATACTGAAAATATTGTTGAATTATAGTAATTTTCAACTTATGATGAGTTTATTAGGACACAGCCCTATCTTAAGTCATATAGCATTTATGTGTCATGCTTATATTACCTTCATTTATTATGTCTTATTTCACTGAGTTTCATTGAATTCAATGAACATGGTTATCATGATTGTCTTTTTTTTTTTTTGTTACTGTGATTGTCTTTTTTTTATCATCCCATTCATGACAAGGATAAAGTGATCATGATTTCAGTGTTTTGCAAATGAAGGTACTTTGGGTTTCTGCAGCCCTGACTTGTGAAATGTGCTGAAATTTCCTCTCCATTACAATCTGATTTGTACACTTAGCTTTATCTCAGCAGAGAGGCAAATGGACAATTCGACATTAATTACTATTTTCTAGGTATCATTGCCATCTTTAAAGTGAGTTTCTATTCCCAATATCTCTGGCAATTTTTTTTCTTGTTTGATTTTGGCAGATCTAGTGAGTTTTTACTAATTTTCATTATGATGTAAAAATGAAAAAAAAATGATTGTGTAGGCATGTTGTATCCGTCTTCTTTGCTTTCTTTTCAAACGGAAAAAAAAACCTAGAAGATATTCATACATAAGCATATTTTTAAACTATGAACATGTTATTCCTAATCATTTTCTCAGATGAATATGTTAATATTCAGAAGAAAACAGTAAAACAGTTTCCAACTCTAAAAGTAATGCCCCATGTATTTGTACATGAGCTACTCTAAGATCACACACTATTATCCCATGTAACAATGAAAACATAATGCTCACTGTAAGAGGAGCTTCCTTGGGGTTAAGGTCATCAAGCCATTCACCTGAGATCCATGCTTGTTGGAGGCTCCTTACACTTCTTCAACCTCCATCAGAGAAAGATTTACTGTTTCTTATTTATTTATTTTTTTTCTTTAAGCCTCAGGAAGTCTCTTCTAACTCAATGTTTCCTTGACTCCGCTCTTTGTGTTCTTCCTTATTGTCACTATTTTTTCTTTTTTTTTTCCTACTTAAGAAAATTTTCTTATATTACATGCCAACCACAAATCCCTCTGTCATCCTCTTCTCACTACCCCCAGCATTCCCCCCAACTGACCCATCCCCTATTTGATCACAGGTGACTTGCGTTTTTATTCTCCCAAAGACTTTTCCTTCATCTTCCTTAATTTTGTGCATTTTTCCCCTTTATCTGGTGAAAGTATTACAGCAGTTTAGGATTGGTGCCATCTTCCTAAAATGTAGGCTTCCTTACTGTGTGAGCCATGTGAGTTCACACAGTGGTTGGAGATATTTCCAAAGTCCAGATTAAGTCACTCATCTGTAAGATGGGGATGCTTAGTAAGAAGGACATCTTTTACCTGGACACAATAATGACAACGCACTGGTGTGTGCATGTGACTCTTCATAGATAAGATCTCACAGCAGGTTTTAGTGGTCTTACATTTTCCTTGGGAATCCCCACTCTTCTAGCCATATCTCTTAAAATGCTCTTGCCACACTGAACTCCAGCCCCTGCTGCTGCCAGTTCCTTGAACATGGGATTCATATCCCCCAGGCTTAAGACTGCTGCAATTACCATGTTAGACTGTGCTATGACATCTGCCTCTGTATTGCCTTCATAGTGTCTGATCAAAGGTCACCCTCATAGTTTTACTTTAGTGGATGGCCTCTTCCTTAACTTTAATCTTTTAAATAGCTAGATCCTTTTTATTTGCTTCTTCTCCTTTACTGAAGATATCACACTAGGACTTGTGTGATGGGTCAGTGTGTATGGTCACTGTCATACCAGATGAGCTGAATTTGATCCCTAGGACTCACATGGTAGAAGGAAAAAAGTAACTCATATAAGTCACTCTGTGATTTCCATATGAATGTCATGGTGCATGCCTGTTCACACACACACACACACACACACACACACACACACACACATAAATTCACACATTAAGTAAATACATGTTAAAAAAAAAAGAGGTATAACCATTCTCAGTATCACCAACATTTGTAAAAATGTCACAAGATTTTAAAAAAAAAGCTCTCTTCCTTTCCCCATAGTAACACCAGTTCCAGGAGGGCCGAGCCCTGTTGATGGCATTTGAACCATCAGGACATATGGAGCAGCATGCTCACCGTTCAGTGGGCCAGTAATTATACTGATTAATTTCATATAGGTAGCACTGAGGCTCAGCAGCTCACAGAGGTACCTATCTTTTTATTTCTTTTAATATGTGGCTTAGAACAGAAGGAAAAACACAGAATTCTCCTTGGGTGTTTCCCCCCATAATATATCACATAGAGACTGTAGGTAAGAGGGAACAGCAGGAGTCCCAGGTTCTCAGTGTTATGGATATTGGGCAAGGACCTCCATCTGAGAATCCTTCAGTGTCCCTCACTTTGGATTAGGTTTCAGTGCAGGAATGGTAGACTTGTCAATAGACCTCGCTTTTTCAGATGTGAACAGTCCTGCGGATTATGCCACAGTGCTCCACACATGACTGGCCCAGGGTGTCTCGACAAAGGAGGGAGCGAGAGGAAGAGATCCATTTAGAGTAATGTAAGTAAAATTAAAAAAAAAAAAAAAAAAAGAGTAGGGATTGGCATTATAGATCACAGAACATGACACACACTGGGGCTGCTAATTGTAACATGTGGGGAGTGGGAGGCACCACACCAATCACTGTAGGTACCTGCTTTCTATATCCTTTCTTTGTTCTTGGACTTCATCTCTCTTTCTGTTACTTAACAGTGGTTGTCCCATTACCTCAACTTTTTTTTTTCCTATGGGAGACGTGCATCTATTTTATGGAAACAGTTCCATGGACTTCCAAGTTTGATGTCTATCACGGCTGACTAGTGAACAAACATTTTTTTTTCTTTCTTTTGAGGAACCAGAGACTTGAATCCATTCTGCTGTTTGGACAGATGTTCATACCTGTCCTACTTAAAGGTCGAGAGGTAATAATTTTTTAGTACTTGGTATAGCTGTTCCAGGGCATGGGAACAGGACATGCTGATAAAGATCATTACCCACTGCCATAACCTACCCTCCTTGTTTTTCTGTGGTTACTGTCTGCCAGACTCACCCACGCACCATGGAAATACATACAGGGGATACCAGTGGCACATCTCTGACTTTCTGGAAATTTGTACTAGTGGAAGAAAACAAATAAGCAAAGGAAACTCTTGATACGGTATCTAAACCTAAGGGACTGAATTGAAGGAACTTTAATTACAACCACTATCTTTCAGTATTAGACTACAGACAGAGAGGGGGTAGATGTATATGTCTCAATCCTGAAGTCCTTATGCATTACCGAGAAGGCTTGTGGGAATTTAGGAGACAGAGACAAAGCCTGACCTCAGTGAGTGTTGGAAAGTTGAGTTTCAAAAGAGGTCAGTCCTGCATTGACAAACAGTAGAAGAATGGAACATCTTGTCAGATTATCCCTCAAATCTTTGCTCTCCTCTGCTCCAACACCAGCTATTTCATACTTAGATTACTAATTACCTTTGTAAATGGTTGAGACTTTGAGTAGAGACTTCACAGACCAATGTATGCAATTAACCACGTGTTTGTATTAGAATGCTTGGAGTGGTGAACAGACTGAGTTCTTTTCTAAGTCAAAGGAGAGGGAGGTGGTGTGGTGAGTATACCAGTGTCTTGGAGAAACCCTTTTCCATATGTATCAGTCATATCCTTTTCACAATGATCCTTTGAGACAATAGATCTGATTTGCAAGTCAATGGTCAAATTATCTGTTTTATCTGTAAATCAGTGGTCAACAATGGAAGATTTGTAGCAGAAAAAAAATGTGACACCTTTAGGTGATGAAATACAATGTGTTCAACCTCCATTCTTGCACAACCCCCATTCTTCTCTCTCTCTGTCTCTCTCTCTGTCTCTCTCTGTCTCTCTGTCTCTCTCTCTGTCTCTCTCTCTGTCTCTCTGTCTCTCTCTCTCTCTCTCTCTCTCTCTCTGTCTCTCTGTCTCTCTCTCGCTCTCTCTCTCCCTTCTGACCTTGGTTCCAGAGAGTACAGGATGAACCCTTTTCTCTCAGGTCAAGGTGACCTCCGGTGCTCTGTGTGATGCATTGTCAACCACTTCTGTTTTCCCATTTGGTCACTTCTGACCTTCCTCCAAAGACCTCATTTTACTATCTCTTCCGCTCATACGCCAGTCTCCTTCTGATTCCCAGTGGGTTTTCTTGCCATCCGAATTCTTGTCTATGAATGGAATTAGCATTGTGACTGGAGAGATAAATTTTGTACTATATTCTATTTTTAATAATATTACTTTATGTATTTTATACATTTCGTTCTATACCACACCTATTTGAAATGAATCCTATGTGTCAATGCCACCTTTAATGACATGTAACACATTTATTTATACAATTATGTAAAACGTAAGCATTCTCAGACAAACACTTGGTTAATTCACGAGAAAAAAAATACCACATTTTAGACAAAAAAAAAAAAAAACATGAAAAATTTCAGTCCCAATCTCTTTGAAATGCTAGCTTTATTAGAGAATACAAAAATATTTTTGCTTAATAAATGCAAAACTCACTGATTCTGTCTGAGAAGGAACACTCATGTGAGAGGCTCTGCCACACTTCCTTGGCTCTCAACAACTAACCAGCTGACCTTTGGACTCAGAAATGGGAGTGAAAATTGTGCCAGTTTCCTGGAGACTCCAGGCATTGTAGCAAACAGAGATCTTTTTTGTGGCCTCTAGCAAACAGTATGATCAGAAAATTTACAAGATACTTAATTTCAGTTAAATCCAACAAAAAGCTAAGCATTATATGTACACACTATATACCCCATTGACATTTTACTGTAGCAGAAAGTTTTCACCTTCTGTTTCTTCCTATGTCCACTACTGGTCCCCTTTATTCTTTTCAGACTGTAAAGGAGCCTTCTACATATTGTTCTTAGGAGGAAAGAAAGGAAGAATTGTTGAGAATGACCACTCATATTGGTTCAGTTTTCATTTGTGCATGGGAGCAAGAATCTCAAATAGACAGCAGAACTCACTGCAAAAGCAATAAACAATGTTGAAAATGGCAGCTAATATTTGTGTTGCAGATTGGTCAGTTCTTATTAAACTTATGTAGCTGCCCTTCTCGGCATGGAAGTAGGTTATATTTTCTAATTTTCCTTATGTCCCATGCTATTCCCATCAAACCCAGGCCAATAGTGTGGCCCTTATATCCTGCTCTTGTTTCTGTCTTATGGAACAACATGGAAGCTTTCTCTTTCAAACTTCAGTGTCTTCTGCAAAGAACGCTGCCTGTCCTTTTGATGGGGGGATGTTACTACCTACTACATAATATTCAATGTAAGAATGATCAATACATTTCTATTTTTCTTAATTCTAGGGTTTAAAGGGCTACTTGTCATTGATTTCTACTATGTGATCTATATGAGGTTGCTGTGGATATCGCTCTGTGTAAATAAAGTTCTGATTGGCCAGTGGCCAGGCAGGAAGTATAGGCGGGACAAGAGAGTAGAGAATTCTGGGAAGTAGAAGGTTGGGGAGAGACACTGCCAGCTGCCGCCATGAAAAGCAACATGTAAGGACACCGATAAGCCACAAGCCACGTGGCAAAGAATAGATTAACAGAAATGGGTTAATTTAAGATAGAAGAAACAGATAACAAAAAGCCTGCCACAGCCATACAGTTTCTAAACAATGTAAGTTTCTGTGTGCTTACTTGGTTAGGTCTGAGAGACTGTGGGACTGGTGGATAAGAGAGATTTGTCCTGATTGGGCCAGGCAGGAAAACTCTAACTACTTGAGGTGCTGGATTTTACTTTTAAAAATACAACATTATTTTTGTTTATGTGTATGAGTGGATTACCTGTATGTACTTCTGTGCAAAATTTGCACACCTGATGCCTTCAAAAGACAGACAAAGACATTGGATTCCCGGGAAATAGAGTTATGGAAGGTTATGAGCTTTCATGCTGTTGCTAGGAATTGAATCCTGATCCTTTTAAAGATCAGCCAGTCCTCTTAATTACTGAATCATCTCTCCAGTCCCAACCAGAATTTAGAAAGCAAATGTCAAGGCTGAGGGTACCCCAAATGAGGCCAAATTGGTGGTATAGGAAGTGATGAAATTTTACTCAAATTATGGCTTACTGTTTTAACTTTCAAGTCCATTTCAAGAATGACTTGTGAATGAAATTATAGAGAAGTGGGTGATATGGAACCTAGAATTATTATTAACTATGCATGACAGAGCCTAGAGACATTGCAAGTGACTTCAAGGCTTCACATTTTGTACTGTCCCATAGTAACAGTGGTGGAAGGCTATGGAGGAGTTTAGCTAGAAGTGCCCTTCTTGGGACAGAGTCTAAGTCTAGTGTCTCCAACCTGGTATCCTACACCCTTTGCACACAAAATGGAAAAGAATAAATTCAGCTAAGAATCAATATGTGGGACAGGTACTGAAAATGAATTACCTACATGAGGGGGAGGTCTGGCATTCCTGAGACCTCTGTGTTGAGGGAGGAAGAGTGTGATTTTGAATATGATGAACTGGGAAAATAACCTCCTAAAGGAATGGTAGATTCCTGATTGGATGAAACTATTTAAAGTAAGTTTTCCAAGTGGGCACATGCTGTCCCCTCTTACTCCACCCTTCCTTATTTTGTTCATTAATTTCTTTGTTCTTTCCTTTCTTCTTTTCTTGATATACCAAATAATTGCAATAATCTTATTATCACACTTTTCTGTTTCTATATCCCATTGAGGTAATAATGGACAGTCTATAGTTTATTCAGTAATAAAAAGTCTTTCCTCAGCCTGTCACAATTCCCATTTAACACTCCCTGGTATACCTTTTGCCTGGTCACCTGCATGCCTTTCTTTCAATGTGTAAATATTAAGTAGAGAGTTTTTTTCACTTGTTAAGACAATAAAACCATGGGCTTGAGCACATTGACATGTAAATACAAGGTTATTAAATGAAGCCAATGTCTATGGAACAGAAATCTTGAACCAAGTCCTAAACTTGCTAAACGTGGGCTTTTGTGGATTGCTGGAGGGAAGAGCTGACATAATGTTGGGCTTCCCATCAATGGCACCTTTATCTGTAGTTAACAAACTTTGGCAAGACTGAGTCAGAATTTGAAATACTTTTCAAAGTAAGCCAAAAGTCTTTGTAAAAGAAATAACCACCAACCAAATGTTCTACACAATAATAATATCCTAACTTTTTACATTAAAATACCCATAAAACTATATAGTTCTCATATTCATTTTCAGTAAATTTGTATCACTTTAGCAAAAAGAATAAAATATTATAGTTTTTAAAAAAACATAACTAAGTGAAATTCTAAATTACATTTGGGCCATTTTACTGGCTCAATAACTTTAAAACTGAGATCTAGAATTACAGAGATATGCATTACCGGGTATAAGATCACAGTCAGACATGCATCTAATTTTTATCTACACAGAGAAACTGAAGGAACCTATGCTACCTGTCAATATTAGAGAATGGTAGATTTTGGAAAAAAAGAATATGCATCCTCATAATTTGAAAATAAAGAGGAGAATAAAGCAGTAAAGACAGGTAGCTACCAAAGACAAGAAAGAGATAATGTTTTGTTGACTGGACATTAATTTTAAAGGGCTAAACTCTAGAGCATGGGAATACTCAGAAGAGTACTTGTCCCTATTACATAAAAGCAAGTGATTGTTGCATATTTTTTTTCCAATAGGAACAAATTGGCATTTTTTAGAAAGAGTATTTGCCAGTTCTATGCTGATTCTTCATTATGAAGTTCTAAATGTATCAGCAGGTTGTCCCTGTGAAAACAAAGATGAGAAACATTATTGAAAAATCTATTACACATTCAGCCTGGCTGGCCTAGAGAGAGCTACAGAAAGAGTGGGTTCGCTTTACCCCACCATCTAATCACACTAGGTTATTTGACAATAATTTCAAGCAAGTACAATCATAATGCTTTCAGAATCAGATTGAAATGGAAATTCTATCTAATTCATGGGTCAGGACATGTTACAAAGACTTGTCTGAAAAAAAAACTTTCTGCCATTTGTTTACTGAACTTCTCCCCAATCAATGTCATCCATATTCAAACTTGATGATAAAATGGAAAAGAACAGTTCATCCACAGGTTGAGTCATGCTTATTCTCCTTACACGCCAGAAGCTGCTCAGTGGGAGTCAGTTAGGCTTTGGGGAAATTATACCTACCGCCTACCTAAAGTTTTAATAATAAAATGTACTAATTTCATTTTAAAATATGCACTCAATAGGTAAATTTTTGGTGGAATTTTCCATATGATCCCAAGGATCTTATTAATATGATCCTTAGAATGGAGGAGCTATGAATAATTAGAAAGGTCATACTTTCAGTGACTGATTACATCCCTTTATAGAACATCAGCTAAACAATCCAACAAAACAAGCTTGATTTTACCCAACCTGATAATACTTCCACAGACCCCAGTCACCTCTTTTATAAGTAACACCCCTAGAGACATGACTGTTCCATGTATAAAACTCATGAGAGTTTTGCATTTGCTTATCTTTGTATTCTGTTTTTTTTATAGAGACTTCTTACTAATTTTTTGAGTATGGGGTCTCATAAGACTTGGAGGTCAATGTGTTTAAGCTAAAAATAGAGAAATAGTAAGTATGCCCTTGATTGTAGGCTTAAATATGTTCAGAGTAACTTAGAAAAACATTATGAATGGAGGTATTTAAATTTTACATACATACATACATATATATATATATATATATATATATATATATAACACATACACACACACACACATATATATATACATATATATGTAAAAAAATAAAATAATGGGGCAAAATATTGATATGCCTTATTTGTCTATAAGAATTATTTATACAACTAATTTGTACATTTGGATTTTTTATATCAGTGTATATCACATTAATATTAACTGAGAAAATCATTGAACTATGGTTTAAGACTAATGTGCTCCTTAATTTCCCTCTTCTTTTTGAAATAAATATTTTCTTGGTTGCATTTTCCCCATTCTAATTTATTTATCTGCAGTGTTATTTGATCTGTTCAGGGTATTTTTAGATCATAAAATAAATAGATCATAAAATAAATCTAATGAACTCAGCAGACAGGGGGCTCACAAGGGCATCATAGTTCTTCCCCTTCTTTGAGTAATTTTTAAGTTAGGAATCTGCTGGCCACAGAAGTACTCAGCTTCTCTGCCAGCATGCATAGAGTATTGACAGGGAAAAATGGGGAGATCTTTTTTTAACTTGCTCCATAGTAACTGAGTTCCAGTAAGAAACTGGGAAACATCAAATAGGGTAAGAAACAGTGTCCAGGGGACAAAGGGAACAAGGCGGGGCAGCTGTGTGTGGCTTCCTAAGTTAGTTTAGTTATCAGTCTGGAGAGCGCCACAAGTGTCCAAGCAACATTTGGCAGACTGTGAAAACAATACAGTGCAGTAGCAAGACACGTGATAAGTTTGATTTTATTTTTCCCTGAGAAATACCTTACTTTGTTTCCATTATCTAATAATGGAAATATGTATTTACTTCATAAAGGTGGGTTATGGATTGTTGGGTTTTCTTTGAAAGGTATGGAGTAGTTATTGCTCTAAAAGTCTCTTCACTGTTTCCCAAAGACAAACAAGAAGCAGGAGAAAATGATTTGTTAATCCACAGACATCCGATATGATATGCTTGCAGCTCTTCCTATGATTCCATGCAAAGCAGGAATGCCAGCAAATTAAAAGGAGAGCCATTTGAGAAACACAAACACATACATACTAAAGGGAATTTCCAATCTGCCACCAGTTTGTCCTCCACAGCTCAAACATTTGGAAACCAGAGTGTATAATTTTAGGAAACTGCAGTGGTGAAATTTCACAAGAACTCAGGTTTCCCTCCTAAAATGGAATTTATAATCAAGAGAGAATTTAATAAAGGAAAACTTTACCAAAATGTAAACTTACAAGTAACCGCTCCCCTTCCATTGTGGGGCTGTAGCTCATGCTAACACAATGCTTTGTCAGAATCTCATAGTGATGATTTGGATGTTCAGAGGTCTTGTGTACTTGAACTGAGGGCATAAAAAGAATTGAAAAAGAAACTGTGAGCTCCTTTCTGTGAGCTCCTTTGTGGAAGAACCAGCTGCTGTCTCACTTGTCTGGACCCATTCTCTTCCTTTCTCCTTGTTCTTTAGTTTCTGTAATAACACTAGATTTTCTTTCTATTATGAAAACAAAGTTCCCACCAATGTCCTAAAGCGACCTGCATGCCATAGACTGCAATATCATGATCAGAGGTCTGTGATTGTTTAGTTTAGCTCCCAGATCAGGTTTCAGGAGGCTAGAGAGCAGTCACCAGAGCTGTGTCCTTCCAAGTTTAGCCCTCCTATTGGGAGCTCCTTTTCTGGAGTCTAGAGCTGAGCCCCCATTTCCCTGCTAATGCATCTAGGGACTGAGACAGGAAGCATGTCCTTCTTGCTAAATCTACTTTGGGGCTGGTGCAATCAGCTTGAGACAACATTGCTTTTCAGTAGCACCTCTGATCTGGCTTTGCTTACTCAAGGACTCTGTCTTAGAGGTAACTTCTTGGTGCCTCTGCAAAGCCCCTTCAGAGCGGCACCTAAGTTAGCATCAGATTCTATTACCCAGATGCTTAGGGATAGCTATAGAGTTTTATATACAATAGAGAATAAGAACGTCTTCTGGGTAACATTAACCTTACCCCTTATATTGTCTTGTAATTTCCTCTGCCTACAATGTTGCTATGGCCTCCTGTTTAAACAAAATCTCATTTTCTCTATGTACACACACACACAGACACACACACACACACATACACACACACACACACACACACACAATTCTGGTCTTGTTTTGCTAATACTTTGAGGTAAAGTAACAACGATGGCCCATGAATAAATAAATAAATCTCTAACAGGTTGTCCTTGGTGCTTTTAGTCTACAAACAATACTGCAAGGAAATGCATTTGAATTCTTGCCTTTCTTGATGCTGTTCAATTCCTCTTTGCTTATTCTCCAAATTTCCATTCTCTCAATTCACAGGGCCTCTTGATGTCCTGATAGTCTAAAATAACTTGGGTTTAGATACCATTCTTCCTCCTCTCCTTTTGTACTTGTGTGCTTTTTTGTAACATTACCCCAACCATGGTTGCTATTTAATCAGCTACTTACTAGCTATAATCCAGACAAGCAAGAAGGGTGCACCAAAATATCTCATTTCTCCCCTCCTCCACTACTTTGCTAATATTTTCTTTATGCTCTCTAAGGGTCCTTGGGAGAGGTTATTTGGAGAGGCCACCATGACCACTCTCAGAACGAGCATGACAATGGTACACATTAACCTTACCTCCATTCTATCCCTGTACAGCCCCTGGCTACTTCTATTTGCTAAAATTGAGTTACAATATAAGGAAGCATCCAGGTCCATGAAGAGACAACACTCTTAAATTATTCCATATATTAGAGTGCATTTTATCTAGAAGGTTTGTCTGATTAATTTTTTCTTTTGGCTCCAGCCTCACCCACTCTTTATCAGCTGTTTATTAATCATGGCTCTTAGTGGAGGAACTTTTGTATTCATGGGTGAGACAAATAAGGTAGGTAGAGGAGTCATAAATTGCCTCACCTACACTCCCACTGAAACCAACACACTCTCACAGGCTCTTCATGCCCAACCTGGGGTGACTTCAGGAAAGGAAAACCCAGGGAAGACTTCACATACTGACTCCAGACCAATTCAGACCACTGTGGATCAGGTTATTATCTGAAGTGTAAGAGTAAAGAAGATCAAAATATGCATTTGCTGTTTTGAAAGCACTTTTCATTTCTGTTTTAGTTTATATTAACAAACATAAATAAAACAAAATTCAAAACTGTAAAAACTGGATTCTGACATTTGTGCAAGTCTTGAGTGGGAAAAAATGTTAAGCTACCAGAGATGAGATGGATTGAAAATAAAGCTGTGGGAGAGGCATGAGCTGTTCAGAGAGTCTCAGCTATGGAAAGGCTCCAGGACTTATACACCTCGGTTCCTTGGTCTGCCTTGCATTCTATTTTGACAGTTCAGAAAGCTTTGTAAACCAATAACTCCCAGAAGACTATCAAGATATTACCCTTTTTTTTGTTGACAATATCATTCCTACTCAAATTTTGCTATTTTCTCCTTAGTCCCTCAGCACCTTAAAAATAGCATGGGCTCACGAGACAGACAGACAGACAGACAGACAGACAGACACACACACACACACACACACACACACACACACACACACACACACACACACACACACACACACACACACACACACACACACACACACACACACACACACACACACACACACACGTAAATCAACTTGAGTTCTACAGAAGACATGAGTCCCAGGATGGCTTCAAACAAATTGGTGAGCTGCTCTGAAAAACAATTGGGTGAGAGCTCCCCCTGGTGGCAGAGGGAATTTCATTTCACCTTCACTTAGCCTAGCTTTACCTCAGGGCTCTGGCACTGAGTCCCAGATAAAAAAGGTGCCAATGTTGCTCTTTCGCCATGTGATGAAACCAAAAAAAAAAAAGCCATTGTTCCTCTCGGAGTGAGTCACAGAGGATAATAAGCAAACAAGCAGGATACGTGTGGTGTGTCGCCAGGAGGGTGTCAATAGTCCCAGTCTGAATGCCCTTCAGAAGTGCTTTCCCAAGTAGTCTCCATGTGGAACTTGTAGAGACTTCAAAGCATAGGCTGCAGACCTATGGCTAATTCAGCCATAACGAAGTTTATTGGTCTTTCTGCTAGTCTTTCATTCAACTAGTGCCAAGTGTAGCTTTCTCCAGTGTGAGCTTCTCTAATACAATTGTGAAAAAGAACGGGGATTCCTGCATGGTGTGCCAAAGGTGGTTTTCAAATACTGCACTTTATGTATGAATGTGTCAGGGTGCATGCACCTTCGTGTGGATGCATGTCTGGAGGTAAAAGGTTAGCCAGAGGTGTTGTTTCTCAAGGACCATTATCTTGTTTTGAAAGCCAGGGTCATTCACTGGCCTGGAGTTCACTAAATTGTATACTGGCTAGAGAGTCCTAGGAATCTACCTGTCTCCCAGTACCAGTGTCATTAATACAAGCTACCACATATCTCCAGTTTTTCTCATATGTTTTAGGAATCGAACTCAGGTCCACAGCACTTTTATGAACTGAATCTTCTACTCAAACACTGAATTGAAAATCTGGGTTTAACCACTTAGATGAACCAGAATGTGTCATAAACTTAAACACTTGCCACAAAAGAGTAATAGAATGCTTCCACAGCCATGCTGTAGCTGACTATCCCTCTCACAGTTGCAAAGAATGAGTCCATTTGCTTTCTCAGTGTCCAAATGAAGGAAAAGGGGAGCACTGCTGGTTTTACAGGGCAGTGAAAGGCAGGCCCTTCTCACATTTGTGGCCTCAAGTTTGAGTGTTACTCTCTACTGCTGTCCAAACAGACACTGTTGAGGAGAGAGGGTAGAGACTGCCTGGACTCAAAAGAAAAAAAGAAAAAATAGGAGCAGCTCAATGAAAAGAGCAAGCACATTGAGGTGAATTTTAATAGATACCAGCTGATGTTTGCACACAGAGCTCAGGACTTTGGGGATTGGACCAAGGTTCTTCAGTGACTCAGTCATTAATGCAAACATTCTGGAATTTACAAAACAACTGAACAGTGGGAATCCCACTATTCTGACTACAATTCAGCTTGGGATGTCCCCTGGAGTAGGATCTATTAAATACACAAACTATGTCTTTGCAGCGCTGTTCTAGAATCTAAAAATTATAAGATACAACAGCAAAGTGGGTATCTGCATAGTGCCATTTAAGGAGCAGCTTTAAGAACAGCCATCCTGCTTTCTTTATGCTCCACAGACACTTAACATTCCATGCCCTGCTCCTTCTATTATTACAGCATCTAACTCCTTAATTGATTTAGATTAAAAACCAGAAATCAGGTAGATAGAAAGGAGAATGAAGGTCATGGTTGGGAGAGATCTGTTAGGATTTGTTTGGAAAAGAAAATGTTTATATTGTTTTGCTTGCAAAACCTCTTCTGAGGCACTGTGAGCTGAGGCCTGAAGTTTGAGGACATGATCAAAGTGCTACTGATTTCTCTAGGAAGCTAGCTTGGTATGCTATTTGCAACTCAAATTGACAGTAACATTAATTTAAAATAAAAACTGCCAACAATCATGACATCTAGTAATAGTTATGGGTGTTTTGTTTATAGAATGACCAATTAAATGTCACTGAAATGTGATGCAGTATGAATTGGGGTTACACAGAAAGAGAGAGAGAGAGAGAGAGAGAGAGAGAGAGAGAGAGAGAGAGAGAATATGTTGGGCATGAACAGGGATGCACACATGCCAGGATAGCTCTTCTCCTTTGAGCTCCCACCCAGTCCTGTGTATCAGTATATCAACTCTCTCCATTCTAGTTGTTCCAGCATGAGAGTTCCAAGACGACTGTTAAGGTGTTTGGTCATCTGATCACCAGACTAGGTCAGACCAGGCTTTCTCTCGACCATTGCCAGCAGTCTACAGAGGATATATCATTGTGGATTTCTGGGGACCTCTCCAGCACTCTGCCTATTCCTGTTCTCATGTGGTCTTCATTTATCATGGTCTGTTATTCCTCATTCTCCCTTTCTGTTCTTGATCCAGCTGGGATCTCGTGCTCCCCTAATCTTTCTTTCCCTCAAATCTTGCCCTTCATTACTCCCACTGTCATCCAGGTTGTTCATGTAGATCTCATCCATTTCTCTGTCAGGGACAAATAGCCAAACGAATGGAAGCACATGAATTATGAACCAAAGGCTGTGGAACCCCCAACTGGATCAGGCCCTCTGGATAAGTGAGACCATTGAATAGCTTGATCTGTTTGGGAGGCAGCCAGTCTTTGGGACCAGGACCTGTCCTTAGTGCATGAGCTGGCTGTTTGAAACCTTGGGCTTACACAGGGACACTTTGCTCAGTCTGGAAGGAGGTGACAGGACCTGCCTGTACTGAATCCACCAGGTTTAAATGAATCCCCAGGGGTGCCTTGATCCTGGAGGACATGGGAATGGAGGGGAGGGGCTGGGGGGAAGGTGGGAGTGGGGGCAGGAGGGGGGAGGACAGGGGAACCCATGGCTGATGTATAAAATTTAAAACACATAATAATAAAGAAAAAAATATTTTAAAAAAAGATTTTTTTTTTCTGTCTCTTGGTAATGTTGGAAAACAGTCTAGCTTCCAATTCTGAACTAGAAGGGATGCAAGAGATGATTAGAGTAAGAGATTTAAACCTGAAGTTATCAGTTCATATAAATCTCCAAGGAGTCACATGCTGTGGGAACTGTAGAATAGAGATTTTCAAGGAATTGGGGTTAATGATTGGTTTGATTTACCTTCATTTCAGACCTAAAGGAGTAAGAAATCATTGTAGATATCTTGATGAGTCATGATTCTTTTCCAATCAGTATTCTAAAGCAGTAGCCATTCATTAGTGACACACACACGCACACACACAACACACATGTACACACACAGAGACAGAGAGAGATAGAGAGCCAGTAGTCCAGAGTGACCTAGATTTCACTAATATAGCCCAAACCAGCCTCAAACTTACAGTATATATATATACTCTCATGCTCTCCCAAGTGTCAGTTTATCCTTTTGTTAATCAAACAAGGCCATGCTTATCTCCCCCAAGCAGGTGCACACATTTTTACATTACACTGATGGACATTGACTCTTCTTTCCACCTCCCTTTCCTCCCTAGGGGCAGAGCCTCTTAATATGAGCCTTCTGCTCTCTTTTGGAACTACAGCCCATATGTGGCAGAACCTGAAACACTGTTCTGACATACTAGTCGAGAAAACTGATCTTCAAGATATTCCTGTGCCATAAAGTAATTTATTTTTCCAAAGAAGTCACTGAGATGGAAAACATTCCGTGCAACACTTCAGTTTTACAGAGGAGAGAAAACCGATTATTCCCTTGAAAATCCTTTTTATCCACAATCAAAACATCAATAAAAATAGGAAGTTACAGCTGGGGACACAGCTGAATTGTAGAGTCCTTGCCTAGCATGTGCAAGGCAATTGGACTGATCTCTGCCATTGTGAAAAAGTAGACAGGTGTTTAAGAAGCAGCAAAGCTGAGCCTCCTCATTGCAGAAATAAAGAACCAAGAGTCTCAGAAAAGTCTGCACACAGGTCTGTGCAGGTATTGGAGATGAAAAGGCTGGTATAGTGAGACACAGGAATGATATAACTGATTGTGATTTGTAACCAGGATACATTTCATCTTTTTTTTTTATGGAGTGTAATGGAGTTATCCAATGTCAACTTATTTTAAATTGCAAATACAATTCAATGAGTTTCACATCAATGTTTAACTTGAAAGTGGGTTCTGTTTCTCGCAATAATGTGGAAATACATTCTCAGATGTGCTCACCTTCCCACACAAACACCTCTAGAGAGTGTACCTCCCTGTCTTCATACAATAATCTAACTGAAGTAATTGAAAAAAAAATGCAAAATATATCAAAATACCATGCATCAGAGAATTGTGATAGAAACAACATTAGAGGCTAAAAGAAAAACATACATAAAAGCTCTGTGAAAGAATATTCTACAACTTTTGTAGTTAACAAAGTGAGTCATGGTCATTGTTTATCCATTGTATTAGCAAGTCCTATATTCATTGGACCTGATTTTGCTTATGCTGCCAAAACTTTCTTGAGAATTGGTGTTTAAAACATTGACTTTCATTTATTTCTTCCATTCCAACTACTTATGTTCAAATACATCTCAATTTATTTTCCAAAAATAAAATAATCCCCAAACACAAAATGGCAAATCATGACAAGCAGCAACACTCCCCTTGTCTTCTCACCAGTATAGCCTAAGCCAAATCCCTTTTCATTAAAACTTAGATTGTTGATTTGTTCTGCGTTTTTATTTATCAATTGATGGACATACACACATTGGGTCTCAAAACAAGTCTGAAGCCCATAAATATCGAAAAGGACTTGTCAAGTGGAGAGGAGTGGATAGGGGTGAGAGACGGAGAGTAATCACAAAGCATTTGATATGTAGGAAAATGTTAAAGAGAAAATTTAATGAAAAATAAAATTAAATAAATACCCTACTCTAGGTTTCAAGCTGTAAATACCTCATAGGCATTCTGTCTTTGATTTCTTCATGCTTAGCTATTTGCTTTTTAGGCATCAGGAATTTGTATTATTTACTGTAGTTAAAAAAGTTCAACGTTTGAGACACAGTAGGGACAGATCACAAAGATTCTTTACTAAAAATATCACATGATTTCTACATTATTGGTTAAACTACCAAAATTTTCACCTTCTCATCATAATGCATAAATCCATTTCAGTTTCAGAGACTGGTTTAATATCTTTTTTTTTGTTTGTTTGTTTGTTTGTTTGTTTTAAATGTCTGTTCTCCTCTCTTAGCAGTCTGGCCTGAGTTTGCCTCTCCCATTCTGTGTGCCCTCAGTCTCTGTTCCCCTACATGTTTGTCATGACATAACTTTGCTTATTAGGTGTGCACCTCAGTCAACTTTGCTCAGTGTAGAATTGGGTCTGACACCCGTGTCAAGCCCTTCCCCTTCACAGATGGACAGTTTTCAGGCATCTCTGACCTGACCTCATGCACTCCGAGTCCTTCTTTCTCTACTGCTTGTCTCTTCCACCCCCTGACTGTCAGGGCTCTGTTCTTTCCTAACACAAGACTTGAGAAATTATGCATGCCTTGTTTCTTCCCTCCAACACAATGCAATCACTTGCCAGGGCAGCTTTTATTTTCACTCTCTGAATGTATATTTCCCACGTAAGAGTTCCAGGACTCACCCTCCACTGCCTCGAGTGCCCCACAACTGACATTCTTTGTGTAGATTGTGATTACAATTTTAATACTTGGAGGGAAACTCAGAAAATAAAATGAAGAAGGAGGAATTGGAATTGCCTCCTTTGCCTCCAGGGCAATTTAGTCCTGAATACCCATGGTGTCTTCCTCTCAGGCAGTGTGCACTGCTTTCTGAAAATCAGACAGAACTTGTATTTTTATTTTTATACTAAAATATTTTCAAGAAAGAATTGTTGGTGTGTTTCCTGCCAACTAATATTGTTTTTTCCCTCTTTTTAAAGAACTATTTCATAAAGACAAGTTTTTTTCCCCCACACATTCAGAAAAAAGAAAACATTGGGAAAATTATTCCCTTTGCTTTGTTCCAACATTTTCTGTAAATATAAGTCCTGGAGTATGCATCAGCTGACAGAATTATTTTTAAAACACAAAAGAATAAAAGGAGAAGAGACCTCAATTCAAGAGTTCGGGAATCGAGTTTAGCAACCTAAGGCAAGCAGGTTAAATGTGGAGAAGCTCATCGCTCCAAGTGTCTTCAGAGTTAGCCCACACAAACAAGTGAACAAAGTCTTCCTAACACTGGTAAAGGTGATGAAAGAGTGGTTAGCAAATACACTGTCAGCTGATGCCGTTCATGAAATGTCTGTCCTGCATGAAGACATTCAATCCAAACACTTGTCAGCAATAAAGAAAAAGAATTAAAGGCAGTTATTTATAAAGTAGGGCATAGGTTTTATTAGAACCTTTTCATTTTTAATGTCAAACTTGATCATGGATTTGGCGACCATGTATTTGTGTGTGTGTGTGTGTGTGTGTGTGTGTGTGTGTGTGAAGGTGTACACATGTTATGGTAACTTATATAAGTCAGAAAGTAACATCATAAGTAAGTAGTTGTCTTCCAAATTGTGTGACACAGGATGTTGTATTAATAGTTGCTGTCGCCAGGCTAGCTGGCCCATAATCTTCCAGAGAGACTCTTTTCCTCTCCTATCTCATCACAGGATAGCTGCCATTCCAAACAGGATTACTATGCATTGAACCTTAAGTGGCTTCTGGGGATCCACACACAGGTCCTTATTCTCATGTAGCAAGCACTTTACCCACTGATTAATCTTCCCACTCTGAATGTGTGATTTTTAAGTGATTGTGTCATGAGATTAAATCAGTGCTATTAATGAAGTCAAGTTCCCAGTGGTCTCTGATTCTGTCTGCCAGAAACAGTCTACTTACCTCCTACTGGGCTGTGTCCATGGCACAGTCATAAGGTATTTTAACTTTAGAACTAGCTAAATTTAACCATCTCAAACTTTTCAATGCCTGAAAAATGAAAGTCTGCATTCACCGCAGTTTGAGTACCTGCCATATTGTGGAAGTGATTTTAATTGGCTAGCAGCTTTCTAAAGTCACAGGAGGACAAAACTGATTGGGGAGCAAAGCAAAGAACAGGGGTTGATACTTAGCACAGTTCTCCAAGTGGTCACTCAGCAGGAATAACACCATGGCTGCTTATGATTGGTATCTGCGTGTATAGATTAGATAACTCAGAGAGAACTGGGTCAAATAGAAGATCAAACATTCATGTTAATGGGTTCAGAGACTAATATGAGCTATGTGATTCCCTGATATTTAGGCTTTTTAAACCATAAATTTTCAATGTTGCTGTTACCTCTCCAAATCCCAGCATTGGAGAGAAACCAATTGTTATTTTCAGAGGCTCCTCCATTGCCATACATTTCTAGTAGCCATCCATGGAGGCCCTAAATGACTGATCTCATCAGGTGTAAAGGTCATCATGTGTTACTTATAGGAGTGATATTATGTAAATTACTCTCATTTTACCTGAATATAAAATGAGTTAAGGTTGGCAAGAGGCCTTTGTGGGTAAAGGTTCTTACCACCAAGGCTTCCAACCAGAGTTCAATCCCTAGAACGTATAAGGTAGGAGGGAACTGACTACCACAAAGTGTCCTCTGACATCCATCTTCACACTGTGGAAGAGAACAAGAATATGGACACATACACATGCATGTGGAAAATGAATAAATAATATGATTAAACATTTAAAGCCAGCCAATTTGAATAAGGAAATAGATACAACTGGAATTCTCCAAGAGGGCATATTCTAGCCAGTTTTCCCATGCTTTGTATATCCCATAAAGAGAAAAACAAGGTTTGGGATATGTGCATTTTCACTAATTTTAGTTTCTACATTGGGTTCCTGCTAAGGCCCAGATGAATTTTTAGCAAGGTGTGAAATTGTAAGATCTAATGGGCCTTCCCACATTGCTTTCATGTAAAGGTGAGAATCAACATACCTGGTTCCCAGTGGGTGCTTTAGTTAATAAGAGAGGAGATAAACATCATTAGGTAGATTCTAAATCAAACACTGTGTCTTTGTATAGAGAAAGGGTGGTATGATTTTATAAGCTGCAGAGAGGAATGTTTTACACCAACTTCTTTATAAAACTTAATAAAAAGCCTTGATATCTCTAACTCAAAGAATAAAAAGAATGTGTATGATCTGGGATAATATATCTTGTGAACATTTTAGAAATTCAAATACCATGTAGTTTCAAAAGAGAAAAATTACTTCTGAGCTACACACAGTTTTCAATACTGATGAAGAATTTAAATTTGTATTCCTAAAAAACTAAATGCATAATAATGAATATTTAATGGTGGGTTTTCAATTGACCAGCCATTCCTCTATGATGCTCATGTTTTTATTACTCACAAAAGACTCATAAGTCAACATAATTTTAAGCATTGAATATGAAACTTGTTTAATGAAAGAAGAAAATTAGGTGGTGTTAAGCTGGGAAGATGGTTCATGAGGTTCATGATGTTTGGATGGCATGAGGCTTGAGTGGCAGGACACAGGTATAGGAGACCTTAAGCACTCTTCTTCATTGGGAGACTTAAGAAGGAAGAAGTCTTCAAACATCTTAGAGTAGACCCTCAAATGTTATTATTAATTATTATTATCATTGTGTGTATGCCTGCATGTGCACTTCTGTGTGTGTGTGTGTGTGTGTGTGTGTGTGTGTGTGTGTGTGTCTTATGAGTATGTCATTCATACATAGGAGTGCTCTGGTCCTTAAAGTGATAATCCACAGAAGTCTTATCAATAATTTATTAAGGGATGAAATGGGAATTTCACACTCACAAATACATAGTGAAGTGGCACTGTTGCCTCCTTGTCCAACAGGGAAGGGTGGGGAAAATTCTGTCCCAGATCACCAAAATGTGTTCTCAGGAAAATCTCCACATCCCAGAGAGAGTGTAAGACCTTCCTCCTCAGTTTTTATCCAGTCATGTACTCAGAGAAGACCATGCCCCATAGGGCTAGTCACCCCGATACCACTGGCTAAACAGAATGAATTCCTACAACAGATCCCCAGTGATGAAGCTACAGAAACATGCAGCCATCCCAGGTTGATAAGGATTCTAACAACATGAACCATCTTCTTAAATCACAATTATTTTATGTATTTGGAACTATGGATTATATTAAATAGTGAATAATCCTCATTATGAAATGGGAGATATTAAATGCATGGAAGTAGAAAAAACATACATTATTTACCAGTATAGCACTCAGCATGTAATCCACAAATCTTACAGTGATTTTTAAATTGTAGTTGGAAGGGACAAGATATGTTGACTCTATCAAACCTGTGTGGTAAGTGCAGTGTAGGGAACAAAGAAAATAGTGACAGAATAAGAGGATGGAGAGAGGGTCATTATAACAAACTCTGTGAGTGCATCTCAAATGGTTACTTCCACAACCTCTACCTACATCAGAGCAAATAAGACACATTCAATGTGCTTACAGAATTGCTGGAAGTAGAGAAGGTCTGGAGCATACTGTTCAAAGATGTACATAATAGGATTCAGTTCCTATGTACCTCATAGTTTTACTCCAAAGAGAGAAAAAAAAAATAAGCCTTAAATTCTGGGTTTTGGGAAGTGTGTGTTTGTGTGTATAGTTTATATGTGTGGGTGGTTGTATGTGTATGATTGTGTGTGTGGTCATGTGTGTATTTTTTATGTGTGTGTCTGTGTATTTATTGGATGAATTTGTTTAGTTGCTGCAAGCTTGATACAACCTAGAAACGCTAAGAATGTTCATAAGTAATTACCTAGGTCAGATTGGCCTGGGTATGATGGTGGGGGGACTGCCATGATTGGTAAATAATATAGGAAGACCTAGTCTATTATGTTCAATATCAGACTTTTATTTAGAAGAGTAGAGCATCATTGTTCCTCAAGTCTCAGTTTTCAGAAGTGAGGACCCAAGGAAAGAAACATACAGCTGTGGAAAGCCCTTAAGATGGAACCTGCTTTTGTTATCCCTCCATGGACACCATGCCCATTATTCTCTGACCTCTTGAACATACAAAGGAGACAGACTCTAAAACCTTCCTCTAAATAAAAATATACATGGAATGTGTGGGCTGTCCCTTCAAAGCGAACAGAAGTAATAAATTGAAGTGTGTTTGGACAGGCTATGGACCTGTTTCTTCTTCTAAAGCCAAGTTGCCATAAGATTAGTTTTGACTACTACTTGATTCACTGATTCTGACAATATTCTTAATGTAATTGCTTTTGAGTATTAGAAGGGGCTTGTACAGACTGTTTAAAGTGAAAAAGATAAGGCTAACCCAGGTGGTACTCTGTAGAAACTAAAATCTTTTGTATGTCAGATAAGAATAATACATTTACAGAAGCGCTAACTAAACAAAGGTAAAAGTGCAGGCTAAAGAATTGTAATTGGTATTCCAGGCAAGCAAAATTCGAATGGAAAAACGTAAGTAAGAAGGGGTTTAAAAGGAAAAAAATGTTTAAAGTATAAGCAAGAATCCATAAGTCTCCAGTTGGTTTGATGAGCTGGGTCACCCACATTGGTTGTCTCATACAATACTTACTACATGGTGTGAGAGAATTTCTAACCCAGTAACCATGTTAAGATGCACAGAGGTTGCTTAAGAGATATTCTTCCTAAGTATATCATTGTGCATTTGGATATATCTGCTGTATTTTCTGGCTACCAACAAGGTGGCACACAGTCCAGGCACATAAGGCAAACATGTTAGGTAATGTTCACTCTTCCACATACCTGCACATACATGTCCATGGTATATTGAGGGTCTTAGTCCAGTGATTTTAACTTGCCTCTCAAATGCCACCACTTTCATACACATCACTTGAAATAACTACTCAGATAAAATCTGGCACCTCCTTTTGTGCATCCACAAACCTCTGCTGGAGTTTTATTTGAATGTGTCTAATAGCACAGTTCTTAAACTAGAACACAAGCTGCTATCATCCCTGCATCCATGACAAGGTCTATCATCAGAATGCCATAGAATTCTTTCTTGATTGACATCTGTTAAATCAGTTAATGAGAATATGATGCTGGCTCACTGCACGTCACAGGGAAAATCCTCCATGAGCGATATCTATTATTACTGAATGAACTGATGGTTGGTTGGATAAATCTGCTGTCAGCAAAATGCTTTTCATGTATGTGGAATACATGAAAGTCTTTGCTCTGAACAGTAAATATTTCCAAGTACAAATTTGTAAGAGATAAGGATTTTTGTCCTCAAGGTGGTCAGGGAAAAGTTTGCAATGGCAGGGGAATGAGCACAAGGAAAGAAGTTCATCAGAAGAGAGAAAGCCCAGACAGTGAGTCCAGGTAGCTTGTGATAAAAAGACCTCAGCAATGCTAGTGCTAGACAAATTTCTGTCAGATGCATTGTTCTCCATGCTTAGATGCATGTTATTAGTATTCATGGCTTCATGGGATTTTCTTTAATTGAGTAAACTATAACAGTGTTTATAATCATATGCATATGATAGATTTCTGAGCCTAGAGGAGAAAGAATCTTTCTTAAACATTGTGAAAGAAAACAGTGCCTGTTGAAAGTGTGGGTGGATGTGGAAGGAGTGTATGTGTGGAGAGCAACAATGAGATGAAAGAAGCCCCAAGAGAAGACGGATATCATCTAGGACAGGAAGTAGCATTGTCTCTGTTCATGAATTTCCAGATTGAATGTTTGGCTGCAGTTATATACTGTGTCCATAATACTGTCATGATACCCTGAACTTCCTCTTAACCCTTAGTGCTCATTTAATGAGTAAGTACAAAAAATAAGGGCCAGTTCCATTCCTTAGGTAGGAAATAGTTTTATAGCACTACCCTAGAGAAGCTGCCAGTTGCCCTCTTTGTTGATGAGAGCAATAAATGAAGCAATACTATTATAATCTGAACAATATCCTTTCAAATATAGCTACCCTCTGATCCCTGGCACCTTTGAATATTATGTTATATAGCCAAAGTTACTATAAATTTTTTTGGTTAAAGATCTCGCAATGACCAGAGAACCTTGATTCATCTCCAAATGCAGCACATAGTGTCCTGATAAGAGAGATGCAAAATATCACAGGAGGGATTTCATGTGAAGACAGAAGCATGATATCAAAAGGAATAGAAGGAGCCATGGGCCAAGGAATGTAGGAAGCCTCAAATTCTACAAATGCAGAGGAAACAGGTTATCCTCCAAGTGAGACGTGCTGACCATAGCACTTAAAAGTTGATAGTTGAACATTTTTAATGTTCACGTTTGTGCTGAATTATAGCAACTCTTAAAGAAAATTAGTGTGAGTGAATGTGAAGGTATTCACCCAAGATATAATTCTAGAAACACAACTGAGAGGAATTTGAAGGCACCATATAACCTGTTCAAGGTGTATGGGACTGAAGGAAGACATCTTTCTCAGCAGAATGGCTTTACCCTTTCTATTTTCTAGACAAAAAGTGAGGCACATGAACAGTGTACAAAAATCTGTATTCCCTTGTGCCTTATCTGGATAGAGTACACAGACTCAGTCCTTTGTAGTGTCTAGACCAGTTTATGGATGTCTTTGCAAACAGGCATGAGCATGTGTTGAGGCCACATTACAAGTTTGTACTGTATCAAGTTCCGCTGATGCCACTGCAAATTTAGGCCAGGGCTGTTCAGCACTCAGCAGAACTATTGGGGTATTGTAGTAACAACTTGATTTCTATTTTGTCACAATGCACTGCAAAATTGTAAACTTAGCATACATTTTGGGGATGTAAGTTATTGACTTCATAACCCATAAATCATTGATTACTCTACTGCTGCTGTTAACTCTCATACGTAGTCACAGTACTAAGTTTAGGAATAAAAGAACCCTCCACCCCATCATTAATGATTTTAGTGTCCCCTGATGTGTGAGGTTTTTCCTGACATGAACAAATACTTACCCACCCCAGATAGGAAATCAACTGTAGAGCAGTATAATGATTGACACTACATCTAGTTTGGTTAACCATTGAATTTATGGGGATTATTTAAAACTGATCCCACACTAGTCATATCACTAAAACTGACACCTTAGGATAGTTGACAACTTTTATATAGCTGAATAGATGGAACCCTGGACAGCCCACTCCTCACTTACCCTAACCTTCCATATTCTTTGTTGCTGTGGGATATCTTTCTGTACACTGTGAATATGTATTGCTCTGATTGATTGATAAATAAAATGCTGATTGCCCAGTAGCAAGACAGGAAGTATAGGCAGGATAAGCAGACAAGGAGAATTCTGGGAAGAGGAAAGGCAAAGTCAGGAGTCACCAGCTAGACACAGAGGAAGCAAGATGACAAGGCAGAACCGAGAAAAGGCACTAAGCCATGTGGCTAAACATAAGTAAGAATTATGTGTTAATTTAAGTGTAAGAGCTAGTCAGTAATAAGCCTGAGCTAATGGTTGAGGAGTTGTAATTAATATAATTTTCTGAGTGATTATTTTATAAGCAGCTTTGGACTTCAGGGCTAGGCAGGACCGGAGAAAACCTTTTGACTACACCATGTATTCTAGGAGCTAGAGCTCTTGAGACCTCATGGAGCTAGGGCAGAATTGCATACACATGGAAGGGGGAAGACACTGAAGGTTGAGTCTGGAATCTCAGAGTTTATTGACCTTCTTTTTCCCTTTTTTAAAAAAATTCATTTTATTATTTCAGTTTGTGTGTGTGTTTGTGTGTGTGTGCGTGTGTGTGTGCGCGCGCGCACCCATGCGCACATTGAGGTATGAGGATTCAGGGAATTACTTGTTGGAATTTACCCTCTTCTTTTGTAATGTGAGTCCTGTGGATAATACTCAGTTCTTCTGCTTTAGAGGTATATGTCCTTACCCACTGAATAACTCTGCCTACACCTACTCTACTCTTTTTAGCTGTGTGACTGTCAACTAACCCATTTGTGATGGTGTCTTGTGGATACTATAAATGCTCAGATTTGGAATGGTAATAGTTGTTGTACTTGGGGAAGAACTCCTCATAAGAAGTGAGAAGTAGACAAATATAAAGGACTCTTGGGAGAAAAAAAATGAAATAAGACTAAAAGCATACATGATAGGATCAAGATAGATATACCACTGTACTTACTAATGAGGAAGGGCATATATTTTCAAACTATGCATAAATACAGTTGAGGTCATCATTGACCTGTGTATATCTTCATTAAACATCTTCAGAAGACATTTATTATAAAGTGACTGTTGAAATGCCACAGCCCACACTAAAGGATGGATGTTGAATAAAATTCCTGAGCAATAAGCTCTAAGCAACCATTGATGTTACAGGGAGGCCTGTTGTTAAACCTGCCTGTGTTGCCTTGAAATGCTGGCAGCAAGTCAGGTGGATTTTAGCTTGTGAGATGGTGATTTCTGACTGCTCTGATCTGTACTAGACAATCTGGGTTTCCTAGTGAGTTCTTTCCATTTCATTTACAAAGATTAATAACAAAAGAAATCTGTTGTGAGCTTGTCATCACCAAATAATTCCATATCTTCTATATATTTCCTTTAGGAAGCTCTCTTAACCTCAAAAATATTTCAAAATACCAGAATTCCTCAAACTTTTACATATTTCACCAACATATTTGTGCCTTCCAAAAATATTTAGAGTTTGCTGAGAATGTAAATATTATATATTTTGAAGCCCTCCTACCTTTATATCAAATTCAGGAAATCATATGCCTATATCTCTGCATAAAAGGAGCTCTTTCAAAGAGGAGATGAAAAGCGAAATAACTTGAAAAGAAACCTGGATTGTTCCTTTAAATAAATACTTAGATAAAACAGAACTAACGCATAGAATTTCATGCTCTTCCCTGAGCTCTGAGTCTTATTTAAAATCTAAAAATCAACCTTACAGGAAGCCATGGTATCTTTTAATGTTATCTGTTCACGTGGAGCCAATTTCTTGGTTCATTTTCCTGACTTGACCCATCAGGTGTTGGAATGCGCCACCTCTGCACAGATTTCCTACCATTTCTCTACAGCTTCTCTAAGTGAACCAAAGTGACTGTATTGACTGAATGAGAAGAATTTAGAGAAGGAAATATGAGCTATGGTTTTTCAACACTACCATTTATTCTGACATCTTTTACTACAAAATATTGAATCAGAATAGCTCAGTGAGCTGCTTAACATGTTTTTATGTTTACTAAGTTGTTTGGGAAATATTTTAAGGAAATCATAATTTGGAGACTAGGGAGATCGCTAGTAAGTCAGGACATTTGAAGTTGCCAATTGTTAGTTATATAGGGCACATTGACAAGCAAGTATTCGGGAGGCCTCACTTCCCAACTCCTACTCTGCCTCTCATGCCTGTGCTTTCTCACTGTCCAATTAGCAATAAAGAATCTTAAAGGAGATGGCACAAAGTAAGAAGATGGTTTTGGTCAGAGTATTGGAAGGAATGTGTGAAATATTCAATGAGCACAACCTGAGAGAGGCATTGATGTAATTATGTCCTATAAAATGTCTCAAGCTAGAAGTATAGTTTGTTGTTGTTGCTCCAAAGAACTTCTTAGAAAGAAGGAGAGTATAATGGAAAGAGGCAAGTGGTGAACATTAAAGACAACAAAAAGAAAAATTCCAAATTGGTAATTTGGTTTTGGTTAATCAGTTAGTTTCTTGGGTTCAGTCCAGTTTGTGAAATAAGTGAAAGAGATATGGAATCTGGAGTCTGCATGCACTTGTCATCTTGTTTCTAGTGGGTATAACTTGGATGCATCTGACCATCCTAATATATATATACATATTCAAAGTATCCTAACTCACTTCCATGCCTAAAAGTGCCCTGTCTTAGTTCATTTTCCTCCCTGAAAGCACAAATAATATCAGTAAGCCTGTGACTTGCTTCTGACTTTTAAAATTCTAATGTAGCCTAGCATTGTACTAAAAATGCATATTTTGTTTTTCATTATTATTTTTTGAGAAGAGATTCTTCTCTCATATAATACATCCCAAACACAGTTTCTCCTCCCTCCACTCCTCACAGCTCACCCCTACCTCCCTTCTCCCTCAGATGACCCCACCTCCTGTTTCCCTCCAGAAAAGAACAGGCCTCCAAAGGACAACAACCAAACATGACAAAACAAGACACAACAAGACAAGGCAAAAGTCCTCAGTCAGGCTGGAAAAGACAACCTAATATGAGAAAAGGAGTCCCAAGAGCAGGCAAGGAGTGAGAAATACACCTGTTCTCACTCTTAGGAGTCCCACAAAAACATCAAGCTAACAACCGTAACATACATGCAGAGGATCTGGTGCAGACTCTTACAGGCCCCATGATGGCTGCTTCAGTCTCTGTGAGCCCAGTTGATCTCTGCGTACTTGATTCAGTGGGCCATATTCTACTGATGTCTGCTGTCCACTCTGAACCCTATGTCTTTCCTCCTTCTCTGTCTTGGTGTTCCCCAAGCTTCAAAGGAAGGAACCAGATTAAGACTTCCAATTGAGATTCTCTCTGCATACTGTCTGGCTGTGGGTCTCTGCACTACCTCCCATCTGCTGCCAGAGGAAGCCTCTCTAAAGATACTAACTGGGAAAGACACTGAACTCTTAAGTATAGCAAAATATCATTGGGAGACATCTCTTTCTTTTCTTTTTTTTTTTTTTTTTTTTGCCAGTCTTGTTTGCCAGTCTCTAATCAGTCTCCAGTTCTTGGCTATCCTGACAGTATACAGCATGAGCTTCCTCTCACAGAATAGGCTTCAATTTAAACCGGACATTAGTTAGTCACTCCCATAAATTCTGCACCCCCATTGGTCCAGCAAATCTTCAGGCAGGATAAATTGTAGTTAAGGGTTTCGTGGCTGGCTTGATGTCTAGGTTTCTCATTCAGTAGAATACCTTCCAGTGAAAAAGAGACTAAAATGTAGGGGTAAAGGCTCCATGCAGGTACCAGCTCAACCTCTCTATTTTCAATGAAATGTGTGGATGTTGATCTCAGAAATTAGGTCTCTCTATTAATATTTGGAGATTGCCCCTCTGTTCTAGCATCAAATTGAGTTGGGACTCCCTCAGCCAACAACTCAACTGTATGTAACCCAGTTCCACCTCTGTAAGCCTTACAGAGCTACAAGTGATGACCACTTCGGTCTCTGTATCCTACATTACTAGGAGTCCTCACTAGAGTCACCCTCATAGATTTCAGGAAGTTTCTACTGCACTAGGTGTAGTGATATATTGTGTGCCCTAATAAACTTTCAGGAAAATCAGAAGACAGAGCCAGCCACTAGGTTAGATATTGAGGTCAGGCAGTGGTGGCACACACCCTTAATCCTATCTCTCAGGAGGCAAAGATCCATCTGGATCTTTGTAAATTCAAGGCCACACTGGAAACAGAGCCAGGCAGTGGTGGCACACACCTTTAATCCCAGTACTGGGAAGCATACATGCGTTTAATCCTAGGGTGGAGAAATGTACATAAGAAATGGGGAAACAGGAGCTAAAGTAGTCCAGCTGAGAACCTTTTGAGTTAACACTCAGAGGATTACAGTCAGAGGATTTGTGGAGTTGGTGGTGACTGTGGCTTGCTTTGTCCTCTGATCCTCATGCAAGTTTATTAGGGTACACAATATATCACTACAACTAGGTTTCCACACCATTCACAAAATGTCCCCGAATTCCAATAGTTTATGTAATAAGAACTTAAGAAAACTTCTGTCCACCTTCTGGAATTTTCCATTTCCTTATTCCTGATCCACTGTCATTTTTCTCCATAACAAAGCTTTCCTTCTTGCTTCAGATGTTACATGCTCTGTTTCAATGTTTACTGCTTGCTGGAAGATGGATTCCATGATAGCAGAGTAGCATGGAAGACTCCAAGCATTTCCCCATAACATTGTCTGTTGTACTGAGATCACTTATAGTCTGCTTCCCAGTGCTATGGCTTTTTGAGTTACATTGTCATTCCAAAGCTTTATAAGAGTGTGACATGCAGAAGCATTTGTGGCAGATCATATGAAAAAAAAAAAAAAACACAATAACTTGTAAGGCTACACAGGCACACAGAGAACAGACTGTCTCATACTGTGCTCTAATAACTTTAAGCAAACCTCAGCTTCTCAGACATTCTATAGATCAAGGAACACTAGTAGGATTTTGGAAGCCCTTATAATTGATCTAATATAATAAAATTTTCCTGGATATTATAAACTGATAGAAATTACAATTTGAACATTCCTTATGAAATCAGTGAATGTGTTGATGGTTTATAGTGTGTGGCCTTAATAGGATTTAGACAATAATAATCATCCTTTGGGAAAGCAGAACTAAGGAGAATTTTCTTGATTAGGTTAATCAAGGTTTGAAGGCCCTTTCCTCAAAGGTGACACTATTTAATAAGCTAAAGGCATACAATAGGTTTATTTGGGGATAATGTTTGGTATGTCACAGTGATGGATGAATATCATTGTATATTAGTCTGAAATATAGGTCATACTGGAAAATATGTAAATCCTTGAATAATGTCAGACTTAGGCAGATTATGTGACATGTAGTTTTCATCACCTGTAACAAACTTTGATATATCTTGTGGATAGTGGGGAGAGTTACAGATGTGTGAAGGTAAGGAATACACAAGACATCTCTGTATTCTCAGCTCAATTTTGACATAAACAAATTATGCTATAAAACATTTACTTTATTCTAAAATTAAGACAAGATAAAATATTCATATTTCTTGATTATATTTGGCAATAGTAGTAATATTTTAAAATCAAGGTAATAGATATTTAAAGGAACTCAGATATCTGAGTAATCAAATTGGCAAAGTATATGTCCATTGACTTCCCGATCTAAATGATGTTATTGGTTTTAAATACACAATTTATTTAAAGTATTTGTAATTTTTTACTCTAGTAACAGGCTTCTTTTAAACTCTTACCTCTTTGCTGTTTTTTATATATTCTATATTAACATGTTTTAAAATGCCTGGTGTACATTTTGAAATAGTTCAGAAATGTGGAAAGTTCAAAAAGTAAAACAACTATTTTCATATTCATATTTGTCCTAAAACATGTAATTTTTTCTAGACACCTAACATAATTTGGAATCCATTCATATTTATCATGTAGCAATTTCTTCTGAACTGAAATGTTCCCTCCTGGAGCATAAAAAGTTCAGGCTGGAAACACATTTCACAAGTCTCATAGTATGCTAAAACTTACAGGATTCACAAGTTTTCTCCCCAAGGTTACATACAAATAGTATAAAACATTGCTAGGGAGAGTAGATGCTGTAACTTGTAGAGCTATCTGCAAATCATGCAGTGTTTCTTAGGGATGCAGCTTTCCTGAGTCATCATACATGCTGAGGAAAGGTTTTTTTTATTGATACAGCTTTTTTGGGCCATCTACCCTCCTGTAGGTTACCCAAACAAATGAAATGTTTCCTAGACTTGAACAGAATTGTTTTTTTATACACCCTTGGTTCTCTATATGAGGTTAGTTCAGTTTATTTATATCTTCCTATGTAGTCACACAACAGTATTCAATGTTCATTTTTTTTTCTAATGTTAAGTCTGTCTCAAGGTAGACCAGGTCAGCATATAGCTTACTTTTCCAAAACTTTGTGAAAAGTGAGTCTGTCAAAATACCAGCAATTTGAAAATAAAAAAATTCTGACTCTGAGAGTGTACATACTCTACATGCATTAGGACTCTTTGAAAAGTGACCACTCAATGCCAGCATTATATTTACATACTAATGATGAGTGTTTGGCCCTTAAAATTTTATCATTTTAGATTTTAGCAATACATTCTTTTCATATATTTTTGTAAACAAAGTAAGTATCAACACCTAGAGATTATATATATAAGGCATTTAAATCTTTGGTGTATTTTTGTTGTTGTTGTTGTTTCTTAAAGGATAACCCAAACAAAATGTATGCAGAAACATGATTTGTTACCATGGTGCACAAGAGAAAATGTGGTCTTATCCATTGTACATATGAGAGTGTTTCTGAAAGATATGCTCCCTCCCAGTACATCTCTGACCAACAATTTTACTTCCAATAATAGCAGCTAGCTTGAGGCAAGCATGGTGGAAAATATGCTTCCTGGATCAATTTAGATATGGTAAAACAAGGTTGCACACACATTACTATAAAGGAAGGAATGCAGGTTCCATCAACCATGGAGCACAGTAGAATAATTATTGTGTAGCAATGAATGAGAAGGAGGTGAAGAAAAAATTACCACAGGCTTTTTACATTCAGTGCACAGTCCCAGATGCTGCTCGAGTCTCAGCATAAATTAAAGGAACAGGAATTGCCCTTTAGCACATATTAACCTATTTTGGAGATGGCATACATAAACGAAATTAATGACCATCATGAAACAAAATAGACTTAACTGGAAATATAGTAACTCGCTACACTAAAAGCCTTGTTTCTACATTGAAGTTCTGGTATACACTAACACAAATGGGTACTGTACTTAAGAGAGGTGCTTTTCTTTACTTTAAGTTTATGTGAACATTGAATTTAGCCTTCACAGTCATGAATAGCAATAAGAAGGTAGGGTCTGTTCATGACAGCTATTCAGGTCAGATAGTAGAAAAGAAAAGGGTACAAAGATAAACAGGTGCTAATGAATAAGCGCTGTAGAAGAGAAAGCCCATGAGCTGGCTTCCACGACAGGTATAAATTTAGATGAGGTTTTGGTTCACATGTATTCTAACATATTATTGTTTTCTGGAATTATTTTTCTAACTACAACAGATAGAAAAATCCTCAGCAAGCCAGGCAGTGGTGGCACATGCCTTTAATCCCAGCACTTGGGAGGCAGAGCCAGGTGGATCTTTGTGAGTTCAAGGCCAGCCTGGTCTACAGAGCAAGATCCAGGAAAGGCACAAAGCTACATAGAGAAACCCTGTCTCGAAAAACCAAAAAAAAAAAAAAAAAAAAAAAAGAAAAGAAAAGTAATTCCTCAGCAAATATTATAATGAGTTTAAGTCCTTGACCAAAACAGGAGCTTCCTGCCTGAGTTATGAATGAATTTTACTCTCTGATACATCCCTGAGGACTCATACCTTTAATGTTGAGATAACAACAATACTTTTAAAAAGATTGAATTAGATGATGGAGCATTCAAAGAAAAATTAAATTAAAATAAGTTCATTATGATGGACATAATTTAATATTTCTGGTGTGCTTATGTGAACAGGAAATGTAGGCACAGATATACTCAGAGGGAAAAAATGAGAAAGGAAAATTATGCTACTAATGAGTTGAGAAGTAATCTAGATGGTTCATTCTCCTGTGCTTCTCAGGAAAAAAAAATCAGGGTTCTGTTATTCTGAACTGAGATAAAAGTAAAATGTGGTTACTAAAATTACAAGCTGTTTCAGTAGCATTTCTTTCAGTATACCTAACAAACTAATTCATTATATTGTCAACATTTAAAAAACATTCTGCAGTAAAAAAGATGGTCAAACAGAAAGACTTACTCATCCTGCCTATCTTCACATGTAACCCAGCAAAGAAGAGAGAATGGACAAGAAGCGGAGACTGGACTATCCATATCCATGACCTCTGCTGTGACAAGTAATCTGGTTTCTAGTTCCTAGTTTATCAGTCACACTCTGCCAACAGTTAATAAGAATGTCAACACAGAAGGAGCAGAACCTTTGGCTCTTTGAGATGTGTCATAAGTTGATGCTAAGTAATAGAAATAATAAGATAAATGATGTCATAAGAGTGAATTCCAGAGGTCACTGAATTGTCACCAACTTCTGTGTATTTTCTCTGCAAGAACAAATATTTGCCTACTCACTGAAAGAGAAGAAAATTGATTAATTGTGTATTCTTTGAAGATTTAATAATTTTCATTTTATTCTCTTAATCAGAAGAGGAAATAAAATCTATTTCTACAAGGTAAATTCAGCCTCCTGTACTAGATTCTGAAAATGACATTTGATTGCAAATTGAAATTCCAAATGACCCTGAGTTGGCATGTTTACTGGGTAATGTTTATCTCTCTGCTTATATTTATGGAAAACAATTTCTTTAAATCAAATGGGACATCTGCAAATTTTTAGGCACTAATTTCCTAAGACCATAAAACCCCTTTGGGTGATTTTTTTTTTTTAATTTTCATTTTCTGAACAGAGAGTTTAGTTTTAAACTACATGCTCTCCCTTGGCAGAGTGAGAGATGAAAAGCCCGCTGTAAAATTGATTTGGCATGCACATAAGAGAAAGCTTTGTGCAAAGAACTGTTCACTGAGAATCTTTTCACCAAGCACATGTCTAAAATCTTGTGTCACTCAGATCCCGGGAGCATGTCCTGTCCCAACATCTTCAACATCCCCCAAATGATTTATATTCCTTTCTTTGTTGCTTGAGGTAAAGTTTTACTATGCAACTTACAATAAATTTGAACTTGTGGATATTCTCCTGACTCAGCATACTGAGTGATGTGGGATTATAGGCAAGTTTCATCTTAATGTTCCATACTGTCATTCTTGATTTTCATTGGTAGAAGGAAATAGTTTTTGCTTTTAGTGCCTGTTTATTGTTTTTGTTTTTTTAAATTGCATTGGGGTTTTGCCTGCATTATGTCTGTGTCAGGATGTCAGATCATGGAATTGCAGACAGTTGTTAACTCCCATGTGGGTGCTGGGAATTGAACCCAGAACCTCTGAAAGATCAGTCAGTACTCTCAACTGCTCAGCCGTCTCTCCAGCCCCTTAAGCCTGTTTTTGCAAGAATGTGCATTGCTCAAATATCTGCTGCCACATTCACTATGATCTTGAAGATATAGAACTGAAGATATCTTTCTACAATAATTTGGCTTTTTCTCAAGAAAGTCAGGTAATAGAAGGACAGATGCTCACAGCGTTCACATAATGCATGAGAGGCAGATGTTTGTACACATGTCCACTGGTTTACTCTTTATCTACTTGATACCAAATATGTTAATGATTATATTAATTTATAGACATTAATTATTAGTTAATGATTCTACATATATCCAGAAATAAAATGCCTTTTTACAATTAAGGTAGTTCATATATCTTTATATATAACAATGATAACTGACTTAATTTTTAGACAGTGTAAAATATATCAAAAGGACTTTGAACTTCCAAGTGGACAATAAGGTATTTATTTTTTTTTAAATAGTTACAAAGTTCTCTATTTGAAATGTATTGAAATTGAATAAGAAGATGAAAAGCATATGTAATAATACTTTATTCCTTGTCTTATAGGATTAAGCCTAGTCGGCTTTGAGTTTAAACTTCCTTGAATTTCTGTTTCAAATGTCCATTCTACCCAGATTTCCATAATGATCAGAGTCACAAAAGTGTAATATGACATCACAAACAGAATACTGATTTTGACCAATGCAGCAGTTTAACTTAGGATTGTCTTTGCCTGTACATGTGTGTGTCTATGGAGTTTCACATAGCATTGGCATCAATCAAGGTAATAACTACTTATTTATGTGAAATGCCTATGTTGTGCTTTGTTTGGACAGGTACATATAGCCATCAAACCATTACCACAATAAGGAAGTATCTATTGTCTCTACAACTTCCCTTTGTTTTTTTCCCTCTATTTGTTTTGTTGTAGGAACACTTCAGATGAATTTTACTTCCCTGATGTATTTTATAGTACATAATAACACAGCCTTAACTACACAGACTAAGTTCTACAGGAGATCTCTGAAATACATTTGGTTTGTATACTGGAAAATTTCACCTCCTTGAACAATTGATTCTCATTTGCTCCTGCTTCCAGCCTAGGGTAATTACTCTCCTATTCTGTTCCTACATTCCTCACTATTTAGAGAGAGTCTCAAGTAGGAATCATGCATTGTTTTGTTCCACTTTGGTTGGCCTAACTTATTTATAGTGATGTCCTCTAAATCCATCCATGTGATAGTATTTTCTTCTATGTTAAGGTTAAGTAACATTATATGTCCCTCTGTAGACTCCACATTCCACTTATGTAAGCATCAGCACTGAATATTTCAGTTTCTGCCATATCCTGTCTATATATAATAAATATGAAAAGGCAGGTATCTGTTCATGATCCTTGTTTCAGATATTTTGTATAGATGTTCAGTGGTGGAGGTAATGCAATATTTGATAAGTTGTTCTCCAAATCTTAAAGCATCCATTGTACTTTTCCTTAATGGTTGATTTACCTTGATTCACATTCATAACAGTGTCCTTTTCTTCATGTCCTTGTAAATAGTACAAGTACTGTCTTTTTGATAAGATGCATCATAGTAGACAGAAGGAGAACTATTGTGGTTTTGCTCTGCATCTCTCTGAGGCTAGAGATGCTCATAGTCTATCATAAACACATTGGGTATAGCTGTGCATCTTCTTTGTAGAAATCCCTAATCAAATTTTTTCGATTTTTAAATCACATTTTTTTTTTTTTTGCCATTAAGTTGTGGAAAATTCTTATGCACAATGGATGTTAACCCTTTAGTCAATAGATGAGGTTGTTCTGCATTTGCCAGTCCTATTGTTTACCTTTCATTAGGTTAATGTTTGCCTCTGTCATATAGATATTTTCACTTCTTTATTGTCTCGTTTGTCTATTTTAGATATCATTGCTTTTGCTTTTAATTAAATCTAACAAGACCCATGTAAAGAGCTTTCTTAGAAATTTTTACTTAATTTAGGAGTCTATATTTTGTTCAAATAATTCCTTTAAGACTTCAGTGTATTTGTTGTGATTAACTTTTTGCCTATGTAAAGATATGTGTTTCATATATAGATGTATATAGTTTTAATATATATTTATTATTTTGAATATATTATTAAATATCAATATGTATGTACATAGAGAGAGAGAGAAAGAGGAGGGTCATGCATGAATACTGTGTTTATATCATTCCCACCCACACTTCCTACAAGTAACTCCTATGTTCCCAATTACTCTCAAATTCATGACATCTTTTCTAGTCCCACCCAGCCCCACAATCTGTGTTAATCTGGTCCTGCCCATCCCCATGATCCCTCAGCCCTTTATAAAATAATAATTCAGAAGCTTATATTTATTACCAATTGTATGCCCTATGGAAGGTTTCTTGCTAGCTAACTTTTATAAATTAACCTATTTCTATTAATGTATAAGTTTCCATGTGGCAATGGCATTACCAGTTTGCTGGAATCCTGCTGCTCCTTTGGTTGTGGCTGGTATCTCCCTCTCCTCTTCTTCCTTCTCTCAGTATATCTGCTTGGATTTCCCATCAGCCTCTAGGCTACCTTGCAATGGGATAATATAGCTTTATTTATCAGTCAATCAGAGCAACAAATATTCACAGCATACAGAAAGACATCCCACTGCACTTCCCCTTTTCTGTCTAATGAAAAAGGAAGGCTTTAACATATTAAAATTACATATAGTAGAACAGTTATCAAGCAGGAATTATAGTTATAATATCTAGTCTATTTGTATTTGACAAAATTAAACAAAATATTATTTCCATCCTATATTTACTAGTCTAGTGTTTCATACCTAATTTATCTTTTATCATAACCAAGGAAAATTATAACTATTTAGTCTTCAACTCCATCAAAAACTCCAGAAAGATATAACATTACCAAAGTAAACAGGCAGTGCATTGTAAGTAACTTCCAAAACTCTAGAATGACAGAGACAGCTGGCTGCCTGGACAGTCATTCAAAGTTTCTCTGCAAAGTTGGGGTATCCATCTTCAGCCTATAGGCCAAGGGTTTTTTATTCACTGCTCCCTGTGTCCTGTAGAATATCTGGCAGTCTTCTATGTGAAGCAGCAATGTGAAGAACCATTTTGCTTGTTTTGGCAAAATTTAGTGGCATTTTTCTATGGGTACTGTATGTCCAGTTTATATAACATACCTCAAGCAGTGCAGGCAAGAGCAGTTCTTTTCCCAGAAGGCCATTTTGTGCCAAGAAGGTAAATTCTGCATGGAGTATCTTTGATTCCCATCTTCATCTTTGAAGTAAATCAGTGCTGGTGATCTCTACCCTGGTTGGCGCCAGCACCACAAGGTAGTGAAGTAATGAGAAAGCCATGTACATGGCTAGAGAAAGCCTAGGTCTTAAGGGACTCTGGTGGTCACACCCCAGGGGCATGTACTTCAAGTCATAGGCATGTGTAACAGCTACCTGCTACCTTACTGAGGGTGGTATTTCTGGGCATGGCTCAAATAATCAACCAATATACCTCTTCTTTATTTCTTATTGCATATGTAATAAATATACATGTACATATTATGTATGTACACATATATGTATAATGTGCATATAATGAAATGAACTTGGTGATATAGACAGGCATTCTGCCTATAGTTAAATTCTACCATCTTCATTTTGGCCATACAACTAATCCATTTTTGAAGAACTGTCCATATAAGAAAGCCTTTCCTTCCACCAAGTTAAAATTCTCTCTGTAAAGCTTCTGTCTTGGTCATATTGATGAACTATACAACTTTACACAACAGGTTAAATCCTCATATCACAACTCTTCACACCTTTGTTAGCAGCTTTGTGGAGGAATTTCCATGCATGCAGGAGACTCTTCCCTGAATATTCACTTAATTATAGCCATTCATGAAGCAATATATGGGAGCATTTGACTTCTCTTGGCATTACCAAATTCAAATAACCAGCTGTATTGGAAAGGAAATAAAAAGAAGTCATGAATATCACTGGATTTTACAAACCAGTCAGATCCAACAAGCTGAGTTCCCTTGGAAGCTCAATGGACTCTCATCAAGAAGAGGAATATTTCAAGTGTAGACTTGGAAAGCATTTCTGTGACTTGGGAAGTCAACAAGACTGAGTTATGGAGAGTATACTATTAGAAAGTGTTCTCTGTAGTCATTTTTGACATTCTTTCCCATCACTTCTATTTCTCTAGTTTTCTGGTACTGTAAGTTTATATCTTTTTAAATTTGCTCTCTTGTATTTTTGTTGTATTTAAGAACAAAATAAGCCAAGTTATAATTAAATAACTAATTAACTGTCATTTACATTGTTTTACATGTAAAGTTATGATTTTTATTTATATCTTTCCAAAAATAATTAATTATAAGCAGTAATTGTAGGTTGTAATGACCCAGAGCTTAAATGATATAGCTATGATGTAATTATCCTGAAAACGGGATAGGAACATAGGAAGCTTAATGTTTTGCCAGAAAAGTTATATGGAAAGTATTTGGGAAGGAATAATTTCCATGGAATAAACAACTTTCCACATTATTGTAGACATCAGCCAATATGTGAAAAAATGTATAAAGATTTAGCATATTCACACAAGCTTTTCATCTCTGCATTTGCAAGGTGGAGACAGAAAGATCAAGAGTCAAAGTATTATCCACACCTTTGCAAAATGAAGAACAGACTGAGCTACATAAGACCCTGTCTCGGTGTCTTCCCCTGCCAAAATTTATAAAGAAAAGCTCATTCAAGAACTGACGTTAAACTACATACCCCACCTTGTGTGTGCGTGTGTGTGTGTGTGTGTGTGTGTGTGTGTGTGTGTGTGTGTGTGTGCTTCAATTTGTGTAAAGACATATGTTTACTTATCTGTTTTTCTCTTTCCTGGCATGTCAATGCCAGTTATCAACAAGTATAACCATACAATATTGCAACTATTGAATGTGAAAATTCATTAGTTATAACCTTTATTGGACAGTTGATACTGACTTAATACCAATGTGTGTTCATCTCATTAGACTTAATTTATCTGCCCTTTGAATGCTTTTTACTGAATGGTTTTTCGAGATTTTTATCACAACTAATTCTATAAGCAGTACTTGCAACTCTTATCTCAAAAATAAGATTAAGATATTTAATCCTTATACATTTTTTAAAGAGGAAGGAAAGGAAGTATATTATTGCTTAGTCTAAGTATCTTAGCAAAATACTTGCTTCTTTGTAAGAGTCACATAAATACAAATTGGGCTAAATAATTTATAAAATTCTATGAAAATAGCAGATTTTATAACTGCTTTCATAGTTCCTAGATCTTAATCATGGATTTATTCATCCATTAGCAACTGCAAGTGGCTGATTAATAGCTCTCTACTTTTTAGGAAGTATTTTATAATAATTCAACATTCTGCTCTCTAAGTGAAAGTAGATAGCGTGTGAATATGACAATATCTTCGAAGTCACAGCAAGATTGTATGACAAATGGAAAAATGTTTTTACCTGCAGTGTTGAAATTGCAACCATGATTTCATTAAAGGACCAAAAATAAAATTTAGGACAGTGATGCATCATGTATCATGCAGAATGGCATGGATGAATTCAAGCCCTAGTTAATGAAGTAAGGTCCAGAAATCTGTTACACAGATATGTAGACAGTAGTATATAAAATGAAAAGACCTCAGATAAAAAAGGAAGTAGATAAACATATTTTGTTTCTCTGCCACATACCCAACAATATATTCATGACATGTTCATAAGTGAATAAATAAATAAATAAATAAATAAATAAATAAATAAATGAAATTTGAAATATGTTTCAGTATCCATTAATTTTAAATTCTTCTTTGGCTGCATAAAGAAAATTAATGGATTACTGCTTTAATTTACTGATATAAATATGACAGAATAAAGTTAAAATCTACACGAATGTGGGAAGCATCATTGGGTAATATTCTCACCAATAATGAAAATAAATGAACACAGTGTTAAGATATAATGAGCTCAACACATATTTAGGAACATGCAGCGTAAAACAGATGGGCCTTGTGTAATATCTACCATGAGTAAGTCCTCACAAATCTCACACCCAATTTCTAAGCATCTGTTGGTCTGGGTCTATGAACATTTTCTACCTTCCTTTCTTACAATTGATTTATGTCTAGCAGCACACGCAAACACATACAACTTCAGGCATGATACTACCTGCTCTGTCAGCCTGGAAAGCCATTTGTTCATACTTCTGTGTTAAAATAAGTAGTGTCTTTTTTAAGAGAAACCTCTTATATTATGACCAATCTCTATCACTACTACTTAATGCTATCACTGCATTTGTTCTCTATAATGTTTATAAATACATCTACAGTACCCTTGATGTTAGTTTTCTACTTTTTGCCTATAACTTCCCATGCAAATGAAATATCTGTTGGAACAGAGCACTGCATGTCTTGTTCCTTCTGAATGACCAGTTCTCAAAAGAATATTATATATATATATATATATTGCATAATTTGATTAATGAATATTCACAAGAATAGCAGCATGAATTCTCTACAAAAATATGTGCCTCTGTAATATTTTTTTATTATTTGAAAATTTTATAGATATATGCAATATATCTTAATCTTTTTCGTCCTCAGTCCCTCTAGATTACCCCAACATATTTCTCCCTACAAACATGTTTTGTGCCTCTCTCCTCTTTCTCCAAATACCAACCCCACCACACACATGGTGTGTAGCTGGAGTTTTTCTGGTCCTGCCTGGCCCACAGTCAGGACAAATCTCTCTCATCGGCCAGTCCAGCAGCTGCTTAGACCCAACTGACTAAACACACAGAGATTTATATTGCCTACAAACTGTATGGCTGCAGCAGGCATTTTGTTATCTAGTTCTTATATCTTAAATTAACCCATATTTATTAGTCTATAAGTTGCCATGTGGCCCGTGGCTTACCAGTACCTTACATCTTGCTTTCCATGGCAGCAGTTGACAGTTTCGCTCTGACTTAGCCTTCCACTTCCCAGAATTCTCTACTCTCCTTGTCCTGCCTGTACTTCCTGCCTGGCTACTGGCCAATCAGTATTTTATTTATTAATAAATCAGAGCAAGACATTTAACATACAGAACATCCCGCAGCAATGGTGATATTTTATTTGTGCTTTATTAAATAAATCTTGCCTGAAAATCACAAGGAGAATATACCTACTAGTTAACCCTAGAGGTCTGCAGAGAATGATAAGGTTGGGTGGAGAGAGGAGCTCAGTATCTTTTGGCAGAGGATTTCTTAGGGGTAAGAACTAGTGGATTGCTTCTCTTTGGCTTCTTATCTCCTGGTAGATTGTGGGCTCTCTCTAGATCCCTATCTCAGACAGTACCACACTAGGTATCTGCCTTGAAACTCACTCAGGCTTCTACTGCTCTATGCAGAATCAATCAGCCTCACATCTGAATAGTCATTGTCAGCAAATTTGGTGAGTCAATTAAGATATCTTAAAGGGAAGAATTAGTTAAAAGAGAATTTTCCCCCGCATTAAAAAGTGGGAAATATTTTTATAATGGAGGGAATTTGGTCTCTGTTTGATAACATATTAGGCAGTCTGAAAAGGAACAATTAAATGAGAGGATAATTAATGTTAATGGGATTTATATAATTCCAATTATAAATATTAATTTTTTGATCATTTTTTATTTATCATTTAAAAAGTTGGTTAATATGAGTACCAAGATAAATGTTATAGAAAATCTTGTTAAAACAGATAATAGAGAAATTCACCCTAGGAGGAATGGATCCCAGATACAAGCAATATTGACTCTTATGACCATGATGATGCTTGGATAGGACAGGTGATTTCCAGGGTTTTGAAGAAAATAGTAATGCAAATGTTTTAATTGCAGTAAAAAAGAAAAAAAGTCACCTAAAAGGGACTGTAAACAGGAAAACAGAGCATTCCTAGAAACAGTGTTTTTTCAAGTAATAATTTCAACAGAATGCCTCACTCTTCTTGATTATGGAGAAGTTGTGGCAAAGCCAGACATTGGACTAATGAATGTAGATCAGCAAGGGACAGATTTTGCCTTTGCTATCTGGAACCTCCCTGAGGGGCCTCTTGCAGGCTTCCATGTCAAACTCAATTCAGTCTTTTCCTGTCATCATGGAAGAAATTCCTACCCAGAACAATTAAAGAGACTAATGCCTCTTGTAAAAAACCATACTGCTCTGGATAATAGAGCAGCTGTAGAAGAGAGAAGAAAAAATTCAGAAGAAACTATAAAGCAATTTTTTGGCAAATTTCTATAAATAAACAAAGATCAAAATTGAAAATATGAACAAATGATGTTATCATTTAATGTCTTGTAGACATAGGTATGGATATAACAATAATTGCATCAGAAACTTAGCATCCAAATTGGCCTCTTTATGGGGTAAATGTTCAGCTTTTAGGAATTAGAACATTATCACAAGTGAAACAAAGAGCATGAGATTGGTTGAATATAAAGGGCCAGAAGAACAGAGAAGAAAATTAAAGCCATATGTGGCTAATATAGCCATGAATTTTGGGGGCATAATTTGTAACAACAATGGAAAACCCATATTAACATTCATCTAATCTTAGAAACAAACTGTAAACTATTGTATGTTTCTGGGGAAAATATTATAAGGTATCATAAAAAACAATCACCAACCATTAGTGGTTGTATAAGAACATAGCATAACATCTGCTGATCTTTCAAAGACCGTAGCAGCTCTACCTTAAAATGGTTAACAGACAAACCTGTGTGGGTTCAGCAATGGCCTTTAACAACATAGAAACTACAGGCTTTAGAAGAGCTTGTACATGAACAGTTAAATGCTCAGCATATTGAAAAATCAACTAGCCCTTGGAATTTTCCTGTATTTGTTATTAAAACAAAATCTGGAAAGTAGAGAATGGTAACAGATTTAAAAGCTGTTAACAAAGTAATTTAGCCAATGTGCTCTCTGCAACCTGGGATTCCATTGCCTTCACTATAAGAGGGCAGCCTCTTATAGTTATCAATTTAATAGACTGTTTCTTCTCAACAACCTTACAAAAATACAGAAAAAATGCCTTCATAGTGCTTACTTATAGTAATTATCAGCCTGTTAAGGGATATCTATGGATGGTTCTCCCAAAAAGAATGTTAAGTAGCCCAACCCTGTGCCAAAATTTTATACAATAGCCATTGGAAGCTAAGCAAATTTCCTTGTGGAATGACTGACATCCTTTGGATATATGCCCAAGAGTAGTATAGCTGGGTCTTGAAGTAGATTGATTCCCAGTTTTCTAAGAAACTTCCATATTGATTTCCAAAGTGTCTGCACAAGTTTCCCTCCCACAAACAGTGGAGGAATATTGCCCTTACTCTACATTCATAAGCTATCATTAGTGTTGTTGAACTTAGCCATTCTGACTGGTGTAAGATAGAATCTCAGAGTAGTTTTGATTGGCATTTCCCTGATAACCAAAGATGTTGAACAGTTCTTTCAGAGTCTCTCAGCCATTTGAGATCTTCTGTTGAGAATTCATTGCTTAGAACTGTACCCCATTTTAAAAATTGCATTACTTTGTCTTTTGATGTTTAGTTTCTTAGGTTCTTCATATATTTTCTCATTCTTTAGGCTGTCATTTTGTCTAACTGAAAGCATCCTTTGATTTATAGAGACTTGTCAGTTTCATGAGGTCCTATTTATTAATTGTCGATCTCAGTATTTATGCAGAATTTGGGGAGTGTTCTGTTCAGGAAGTCGTCTCCTTTACCAATGTGTAGAAGGCTTTTTACACTTTCTCTTCTAGGTTAAGTATAACTGGATTTATGTTGAAGCCTTTGATCCATTTGAAGTTGAGTTCTGTGCAGGGCAATAGATATGGGTCTGCATTCTCTTACATGCTGACAGCCAGTTATCCCAGCACCATTTATTGAAGATGATTTCTTTTTTTCCATTGTATTATTTTGGCTTCTCTGTTAAAAATCTGGTGTCTATAGGTGTATGGATTTACATTGGAGGTCTTCAATACAATTCTATTAATCCATCTGTCTGTTTTTAATGTCAATACCACGGCTGACAGCTGTTTTCTATTCTACACAATAGAAAAAGAAGGAAATCTTCCCAAATTCTTTTTATGAGGCCTCAGTCACCCTGATACCCAAGCCACAAAGACTCAATGAAGAAGGAGAATTACAGAACAATTTCCCTCATGAATATTGATGCAAAAAAATCAATAAAATGCTCACAAACCAAATGCAAGAACATATCAAAAAGATCATCTACCATGATCAAGTGGGCTTTATCCCAGAGATGCAGGGATGGGTCAACATATGAAAATCTATCAATATAATCCACCATGTAAATAAATTTAAAAAAAAACCCACATAATCATCTCAACGGGCACAGCAAAGGTCTTTGACAAAGTTCAATACTCCTTCAGGATAAAGGTCTTTGAGAGATAAGGGATATAAGGAACATACATAAACATTATAAAAGCAATGTACAGAAAGCCAACAGCCAACATCAAATTAAATGTAGAGAAATTCAAAGCAAGTTCATTAAAATCAGGAACAATGCAAGGCTGGCTTAAATATAGTACCAGAAGTTCTAGCTGGAGTGATAGGACAATGAAAGGAGATCAAAGGAATACAAATTAAGGAAGATATTGAAGTATCATTATTCACAGATGATATGATAGTATACATAAGCAACCCCAAAAATTCTACCAAGGAACTTCTACAGTTGATAAACTTTTATAGTTCCACCTTCAGCAATGGCTGATATAAGATTAACCCCCCAAAATCAGTAGCTCTCCTATATACGAACAATAAATGGACTGACAAAGAAATCAAGAAAATAACACCCTTCACAATATCCACAAATAATATAAAATATATTGGGGTAACTAACTAAACAAGTGAAAGACCTATATAACAAGAACGTCAAGTGTTTGGAGAAAGAAATTAGAGAAGATATCTGAAAATGAAAATACCTTCCACTGTGGTGATATTTCATTTTCATATCCCCAATAAAGCTTACCTGTGGATCAGAGGGAAAAGCCAGCTACTATAGTAAGTATAGATGTCAGGCAGTGGTAGCACACGCCTTTAATTCAGGAGGCAGAGATCCATCTGGATCTCTGTGAGTTCAAGGCCACACTGGGAACAGAGCCAGATATGGTGGCACATGCCTTTCATCCAGCACTAGTTAACCATAGATGTCTGGAGGGCTGTAGAGACAGACAGGAAGTGATAGAGCTGGGTAGAAAAAGGAAGTGATATAACTGGGGAGAGAGAGGAAGTAATATGGCAGGACATAGAAAGGTATATAGATGTGGGTATACAGGAAGTAGCTCTCTTTAGGGCTGAGGATTTCCTAGTGATAAGAACTTGTGGCTTGACTTGTTCTATTTCTGTGAATTTTCAGTTTTCACCCCAATATCTGGCTCTGGGATTTTTACTAATAAGATCAATTATCAATTTATGTTACATCCCACACTCATGGATCAGTAGGATTGACATAGTAAAAATGGCCATCTTACAAGAGAATCTACAGATTCAACACAATCCCCATCAAAATTTAATACAATTATTTTTATGCTTTTGTGAGGTCTTACTCTTGAGCCCAGACTGCCCTGAATCTTTTATTCACTATAATTTAGGCTAGCTACATACTGTGGCTATCCTCCTCCCTCTGTATACGGCATGCTTGGATTACCAGTGTGAGCGACTCTATCTATGTTTAATGTTGAAAACTAAAATGTATTTTGTTATCACTGTATTCCTTAATACAGACATTTGTTTTCATTTGAATTAATGAACTGTGGTGCTCCAAACCCAAGTACTATAAAATGATTTTAAAAGCAATCTTATCCCAGAATGGTAGCTTACTGAAATGATTACCAGAAAATTCATCATGATCAGCTATGTTTTTCTAACTTTGATCCTGTGCTAGTGGCTTGGATGTGTAATTGTATTCTCACTATTTCCCTGCCTTTCATGAAAGATTCCTCCCACCTCAAACAGAAAACTGGTGACCGGGCCCAGTGCTTTCCTAAGAACAGGTTCTTATAATGCACTGACACTCCCCCATCCCACAGAAGATAGGAGTACAGAACAAGGCTCAGATTCTGTCTACAAAAAGATTCAAAATACTAGAAAGGTATTCATAATAATTCCTGTACCAAAAGTGTTTTATCCAAGTGGGCCCCAAATTCTCTTCTCCAACTGCAAAGGCAGCTTTCTTTATGTGAAAAGTTAACTCCAGTCACAGCTGGAATTCAAAGCAAAAAATAAGCATTGTGCAGAACAAACAAACTTCCTAGGATTTGAACTTATAGCTGTTAGGAATGCCGAAAAGAAAACGTTCCTCCAGCAAACAGGTCTCATTATGTTGATCAAGGTATAAGGGCTATTCGAATAGCAGTTTGGAGGATAACACCACATAAACATTATATCTTTGTGGTAAGGTGGCACTGGCATATGACCAGAGTAGTAATTTTGAAATCAGTGAGCTATTTGTGGCACAGAGGCACATTGAGGAAGCCAGGTAGCCATAAGTTACCAGGGTGTATTATCTTCATTCTTTTTAACTGTAAACAGCAAATGTGAGGTCCTCTACCTCCATTAAGGTACATGTTAAAAGCTACAGGGATCCATGGAGGTCAAGCAAGAATTTTGTCTTAGTATGTATTATATAACTCATATTCTTAAAATAAATGAGCAAAACATAATACATATAAATGATAGTGCAAAGTTAATATTCTTTAAAATTCTCAAAGAATATTTTCAATTTTTTCTTTTATTTTCAATGATGTGTGTGTGTGTGTGTGTGTGTGTGTGTGTGTGTGTGTGTGTGTGTGCAGATGCATTCACCTATTTGTGCATGTTTAGAAGCCAGACAACAACATGTGATATCTTCCTCAATCAATGTTCAACCTTACTGTATGAGACAGAGTTGGTAATTAAATCTAAAACTCACCATTTCAGCTGGCCTATTTGGCCAACAAACGAGGCCCAGGTATATTGGTGAAATTATTAAGGCCACTCCACGTAGTTAAAAGGGAAGTTTATTTTGTGGGGTAACTTACAAATGAAGGGATAGGTTGTAGGGTCTGGCAAAGGTATGGCACAGTCCGGTGGTGTTCTCTGGAGAACTCTGCTCCGTCTACCTCCAGCATCCAGGGTCCCAGAACAAAGAGAGACCTCTTCTCTTGATCCTGGGTCTTGAGCTTCCTCCCTCAGCCCTGCCTTGTGGGCGTGACCATTACCAAAGCCTCAATTGGGGTTGGAACTTCCAGGCCAAGGCTGTGATGGCTACCCACTACACAGGTATCTTCTTCTACCTGGGGACACCCATTCCCTAACTGAAATTACAGTGAATGCCACCGTGTCTTGCTTTTAATGGGTGTTGGACATCCAAACTTAGTTCCTTGTGTTTACTTAGCAAGTTCTAACCACTAAACCATTGTTTAAAGATCAGTTTTGTACATTGAAACAAACTAAAGTCATTTGAGAAGGAGTATCCTCGACTGGGAAAATGTCCTTTCCAGTATGGTCTTCAGCCAAACATCTGGGACATTTTTTTTATTATTATTATTATTGGTTAGTGTGGAAAGGCCCAAGCCACTGTGGGTTGGTTTGTGTTCCTGTCTGACTTGTGAAAACCAAGCTGGAATAAACTCTTCCCCGTGTTGCTTTTGTCTTTGGTGATATATCACAGCGAGAGAAGCCCTGATGAAGACAGCCATATTCTGGCCAATAAAGGAAGCTCTTCTATTTGACTTGATTATACCCTACAAAAGTCTCCAAAAAATCTGAATTTTGTAGAAGATGAATGATAAAGTTTCCAGGAGATACATAATCCTTCTCTTTTAACTCCTATAGGAAACTTATGATTATAAATAGTTTCGACTATTTTCAACATTAGATTTCACCTATATTTTTCTTTTTTATTATTAAGAACTTTTCTATTCATTTTACATACCACCTACTGTAGCATGAATCTTAAAAGTTCCCATTAATAAAAACAAACCTGTGAGCATGGGAGATCTTTCCATTTTCTGATATCTTCTTCAATTTCTTTTTTCAGGGACTTAAAGTTCTTGTCATATAAGTCCTTCACACGCTTAGTTAGAGTAACCCCAATGTATTTTATATCATTTGTGGCTATTTTAAAGAGTGATGTACCTCTGATTTCCTTCTCAGCCTGTTTGTCTATTGTATATAGGAGGGCTACTGATTTTTTTGAGTTGATATTCTATCCTGCTATGTTGCTGAAGGTTTTTATTAGCTGTATCAATTCCTTGGTTGAATTTTTGGGTTCACTCGTGTATACTATCATGTCATCTGCAAATAGGGAGAGCTTGACTTCTTCCTTTCCAATTTGTATCCCCTTAATCTCTTTATGTTGTCTTATAGCTCTGGCTAGAACTTCAAGTACTATATTGAATAAGTATGGGGAGAGGGGACAGTCTTGCCTTGTTCCTGAGTTTAGTGGTATTGTTTTGAGTTTCTCTCCATTTAATTTGATGTTGGCTGTTGGCTTGCTGTAGATTGCCTTTATTATGTTTAGGTATGTTCCCTATATTCCTGATCACTCCAAGACCTCATGGATAGGCAGGATTAACATAGTAAAAATGGCGATCTTACCAAAAGTCATCTACAGATTCAAGGCAATTCCCATCAAATTACCAACACAATTCTTCACAGATCTGGAAAGAATAATACTCAATTTCATATGGAAAAACAAAAAAACCCAGGATAGCCAAAAGAATCCTGTACAATAAAACAACATATGGAGGCATCACGATCCCCAAGCTCAAGCTCTACTATAGAGCTACCATAATAAAAACAGCTTGGTACTGGCATAAAAACCGACAAGTGGACCAATGGAATCGAATTGAAGACCCTGACTTTAACCTGCACACCTATGAATATATAATTTTTGACAAAGAAGCCAAAAATGTACAATGGAAAAAAGAAAGCATCTTCAACAAATGGTGCTGGCATAACTGGATGTCAATGTGTAGAAGGCTGCAAATAGATCCATATCTGTCACCATGCACAAAACTTAAGTCCAAGTGGATCAAAGGCCTCAACATAAATCCAGTGACTCTGAACCTGATAGAAGAGAAAGTAGGAAGTACTCTTGAAGGCATTGGCACTGGAGATCACTTTCTAAATATAACACCAGTAGCACAGACACCGAGAGAAACAATCAATCAGTGGAACCTGTTGAAACTGAGAAGCTTTTGTAGAGCAAAGGACATGGTCAACAAGACAAAGCAACAGCCTACAGAATGGGAAAAGTTCTTCACCAACCCCACATCTGACAAAGGGCTAATATCCAGAATATATAAAGAACTCAAGAAATTAGACATCAAAATGCCCAACAGTCCAATTAAGTAATGGTCTATAGAACTAAACAGAGAATTCTCCACAGAGGAAGTTCAAATGGCTGAAAGACGTTTAAGTAATTGCTCAACATCCCTAATTATCCAGGAAATGCAAGTGAAAACATCTCTGACATACCACCTTACACCTGTCAGAATGGGTAAGATCAAAAACACAGAAGACAGCTTATGCTGGAGAGGATGTGGAGCAAGGGGAACTCTCCTCCATTGCTGGTGGGAATGCAAGCTTGTAAAGCCACTTTGGAAATCAATATGGTGCTTCCTTAGAAAATTGGAAATCCATCTCCCCCACGAACCAGCTGTAGCACTCTTGGGCATATACCCAAGGAATACTCAATCATACCACAAGGGCATTTGCTCAACTATGTTCATATCAGCTTTGTTTGTAATAGCCAGAATCTGGAAACAACCTAGATGCCCTTCAACTGAAGAATGGATAAAGAAAATATGGTACATATACACAATGGAGTGCTACTCATCAGAGAAAAACAATGACATCATGAGGTTTGCAGGCAAATGGATGGATCTAGAAAAAAATCATCCTGAGTGAGGTAACTCAGACTCAGAATGACAAACATGGTATGTACTCACTCATAGGAGGATAGTAGATGTAAAACAAAGATGACTAGACTGCTACGCAACTCCAGGTAGGCTACCTAGAAAACAGGACTCTTGAAAAGACCCAGGGATCACCCAAAGACAGAGAAATGGATGAGATCTATATGAACAACCTGGATGACAGTGGGAGTAATGAAGGGCAAGATTTGAGGGAAAGAAAGATTAGGGGAGCAGGAGATCCCAGCTGGATCAAGAACAGAAAGGGAGAATGAGGAATAACAGACCATGATAAATGATGACATGAGAACAGGAATAGGCACAGTGCTCAAGAGGTCCCCAGAAATCCACAATGACATATCCTCTGTAGATTGCTGGCAATGGTCGAGAGAAAGCCTGATCTTACCTAGTCTGGTTATCAGATGACTAAACTCCCTAACAGTTGTCTTGGAACTCTCATCCAAAACTGATGGAAGTGGATGCAGAGATCCTCAGCCAGGCTCCAGGTGGAGCTCCAGGTGTCCAACTGTGGAGAAAGAGGAGGGACTGTAAGAGCGTGAATTGTTGAATCCAAGATTGCAAAAAGCACAGGGACAAACAGCCAATCGAAATAAAGCACATGAATTATGAACCAAAGGCTATGGAGCCCCCAGCTAGATCAGGCCCTCTGGATAAGTGAGACAACTGAATAGCTTGATCTGTTTGGGAGGTACCCAGGCTGTGGGACCAGGACCTGTCCTTAGTGTATGAGCTGGCTGTTTGAAACCTTGGGCTTACACAGGGACACATGCTCAGCCTGGAAGGAGGGGACAGGACCTGCCTGTACTGAATCCACCAGGTTTAAATGAATCCCCAGGGGTGTCTTGGTCCTGGAGGACATGAGAATGGAGGGGAAGGACTGGGGGAAAGGTGGGGGTGGGTTCGGGAGGGGGGAGGACAGGGGAACCCATGGCTGATGTACAAAATTAAAACACATAATAATATAAATAAATAAATAAATAAATAAATAAATAAATAAATAAATAACTCACAAACTTTAGATTGACAGCTGTGGAACCTACCTGGGACCAGATTAGACCCTCAGCATATGGGAGACAGTTGTGTAGCTTGGTTTGTTTGAGGAGTCCCTGGCAATGTGATCAGGATCTATCCCTGGTGCATGAACTGGCTTTCTGGAACTCATTACCTATGCTCAGACACCTTAGTCAGACATGATGCTGTGGAGAGAGGCTTGGTCCTGCCTCAACTGTACATACAGGGCTTTGTTGACTCTACTTAGGAGTCCTTATCTTTTCAGAGGAGGTGACAAGGGGTAGCCAGGGTGGCAGGAAGCTGTGGAGGAGCAGGAGGAGGGATGAGAGGGGGATCTGTGATTGGTATGTAAAATGAATTAAAAAACAACAACTTAAATTTAAAAAATCATTTACACATCTTGAATTGTATATCTCATTATGATTTGCATTTTAAAATCATTATCTTTGATGTACTTACAATCATTGGACATGGATGTATGTGTTATTGTGTGTCAATTTTACTCACCTCCAAAATTATCCAAAATAAAGTATCTTATATGCACAAAAAACAAAACAAAAAAAAAACCCAGAGCCAGGTGTTGAGGTGAATGCTGAAAGATCAGAGAAACAGAACCAGCCACAGCTAACCTCATCTGGACAACTTCTCAGCTGATCCTGTTTCCTCAGACTGGAAGCCTCTGTGTCCTCATCTGAATGGATCTCAGCTGAACTGCTGCTAAAAGCTTAACGGGCTCTAGTTCCTGGTTTTCAGGCCTTATATACCTTTTTGTTTCATGCCATCACTTTCTGGGATTAAAGGCATGTGTCACCATGCATGACTGTTTCCAGTGTGGCTTTGAACTCATAGAGATCAGGATGGATCTCTGCCTCCAGAATGCTAGGTTTAAAAGGGGTGTGTGCCACCATTTTCTGGCCTCTATGTCTATCTAGTGGATGTTCTGCCCTCTGACCCCAGAGAAGTTTATTAGGATGCACAATATATTGGGGAACACAACCCACAGATAACCCCTCTCCTCCCTCCTCCTGGTCCCCAGCTTTCCCCCTCAACCATCTGCTCATTCCCATCTCTCCCAAGGCAAGGCCTCCAGTGGGGAGTCAGTAAATCCTGGTACATTCATTTGAGACAAGTCCAAGCCCCTCCCCCTGCAAAGTGGCTGTTTAAGGTGTCCCACTATAGGCACTGGGCTCCAAAAAAAGCCTGCTTATGCACCAGGGATGGATCCTGATCCCACTATCGGAGGGCCCATAAGAAGTTCAAACTACACAACTGTCTCACCTATGCAGAGGGCCTAGACTACTAGCAATATTAGAGAGGGTACCTGAACTGGCCTACTCCAGTAATCAGATTGGTGACTACCCTGTCATCTTAGAGCCTTCATCCAGTAAATGATGAAAGCAGATGCGGAGATCCACAGCCATGTACCAGGTCAAGCTCCAGGAGTCCAAACAGAGAGAAGAGAGATTCTATGAGCAAGGGGCATGAAGATGGTGATGGAGAAACCTACAGAGACAACCAATCCAAACTAGTGGGAACTCATGAAGTGTGGACCAATAGCTGCGGAGCCTCCATGGGACTGGACTAGATTATACATATTTTTTTCCCTTTGAGAGCTCATTATAATCTACCAGTGTGGACAAACCAAATGCATACAAATCATATAAACTTTTTTTTTTTTTTTTTTTAGAAATTGAGAAATTACAGATTGTAAGCATTGGTTAACACTCTGTAAATATAGAAAAGCAAGCCGGGCATCAGTGGCACACACCTTTAATCACAACACTCAGGAGGCAGAGGCAGGGTGGATCTCTGTGAGTTCAAGGTCAGCATGGTCTACAGAGCAAGATCCAGGACAGGCATCAGAACTAAACAGGGAAACCATGTCTCAAAAAACCAATACACACACACACACACACACACACACACACACACACACACACACACACACATATCCAACTATTCCACAAATAAGAATGTTCTTCTCATAGTATTCTTGAAAAAAATAATCATCAAAATTAAATTTGTTGAGAAGAACATAAAATACGACATCACAGAAACTCTATAGGTAAATGTAACATATGTTTGAGGGTGTGTGTGTGTGTGTGTGTGTGTGTGTATAAAATTCTGGAACGAGTTACTGAACCTTCTAAAGGTTACGGAATTACTTTATTAATATAATTATTAAAATGTTAAAATTCAAATTTCATCATTCATTGTTTCTCCTCTTTATAGTGCACCATGAAATGAGCTTACAGAGACTACATTAAATAATATATCTATATATGTTAACATAATTATACTGTTTATCTTTCATAAGGGGGATATGAGCAGAGAATCTTGCAATCTTGTTCAGGTAAACAGTAATAAAAGGTACAATGACTGTAGTAATTAAGCTTTATTGGCAGCACTTGTGGCTGTTCGTAGGCTCACTCTGAATCATGTTTCTAAAGCAGAGTTTTTAGATAAAATCTCTCCGTGTCTTTTTGTACGATTTTTGAGTGGTATGACTGGATTACCTTGTTACCATTTATTTAGACTTGATTTGTCCTATGATCTTCACTAATCTCTTTTATTACTTCTAATAATAACAAAAAAATCTCAGTTTGTTCCATGGAACTATGAGGATTGCATTCTATGGATATTCTAGTCTTCATGCATATATATATATATATATATATATATATATATATATATATATATTATTTATACCTGGGTGAGTAAATATGGATGCAAGTAACAGTTCCCTAATGTTCACACATGAGTCACATCATTTGACATCTTTGTGTTTTTCTGTCAGTTCTTGTCCTTTGGCTACAGCTATCTTCTCTGCACACCCCAAGTCCTCTGCTCCCCTTTGTCACCTCATTGTATGGCATTCATCCCAATGACTTCCACTTGTTCTTTGAAACATCTGGACCATTTGGCTACAGGGTTTTCCCCTTGTCTGTGACACTCTGTCTACTATCTGCTCATAGAATTTTTTTTTTATAACACAGATCCAGATCTGACATGAAAATAAATGTAAGCTTGCCATAAAGGAATTATTTCATCTCACTCAATAAGTAATACTTAATACTAAATGGCAGATGGATAACTGCCAGGGGATGTTCATGTAGCATGTGTACTTTGCTGCCATGTTAATGATAAGGACACCCATTAATTTGTATCCAGCTCTTTGCTAAATGAATGGCAAATTTGAATGGGAATAATATAACCTTCCTCAAAGCTGAGTGGGAACTCAAAATGGCTACAGAAGTGTAAGTCTACCCTCAGAGATGTGCTGATTGTTCAAGCCCACATTGAATCAACAAACAGTGAATGAGAAATTATCTTCTTTACACCCATCACTCAACTCAGGGCTCTGAACAGTGACAAGGTGGCGTGTCCAGTGAGAATGCAGATATATCTGGTCATGGCTCAGCTCTTTCCCACAGAAGTTATGTGGAGAAATTAAATCGATGTTTTTCAGCTAGGTACATTTGCCCTGTCCCTCTTCTAGACACTCTTTGAAACTGGTGGCATATTATGAGCTCAAAGTAAATAAAAATCATATTAGTACCTAGGTAGTGTTGGATTTAAACTCTTCATTTTGAAAATGCATTGAAAGAAAGGGTATTGGATCAGGTTTTTGAATTTTTAAATTCTATATTATTTTCTGTATTCATAAAGCAACCCAGAAAAAACTTTAACTAAACAATGTGAGAAAGAAAAATCTAATAAATAAAGAAGCAGAAAATTAATTTTAGAAGACCCACAGAACAAATTATAATCATCCTCTGAATGTCATGTAGAGAGGGTAAGATATTAACTTCAGACGTTTTTCCTACCAGGAATCCCACTTTTATTAAGTTTTCAATAGTAGAAGAAACTTTCACATTTTATTAAGTCTTCAGAAAATATTCCATGAAGCAGTGTGTTTCAGTGAGTACCCGACAGAGGCACCTGTAAACACTATCACTGTGCATATAGAGCAGATTAATTTAATGTTATTTAAAAATATGACTTGTTTCAGTATTGCTTGCAAAAGATATAGTTTTCATTTACCAGAAATTAAATTTGGGATATGGAATAAAGCATAATTACCTCTTAGCATCACAGTTCACATTCTTCTCTGGAGCAACATTTCCCATGACAGGAGGGATTCTGGAGTGTGTCTGACGCTCATGGGTACCTTCAACAGATTGTGGCCCACATGTCACAATAAAGATTCTCAAGGAAGCCATCCTGTGCACCAGTCAACTGTGAGGAATTGTTTCAAGCACCAGTTTTATTGGGTCTTTGGCTAATAGTTTTTGTCCACATCGACAAGATTTTAGTTTTGGCACAATGTTCATTTTAATTAAAAAGGACAATTTGAAGAAAGTGTCAGTGTTCCCAGGGGAAGTGACATGCTTTTTAAATAGGAAGTTCATGATAAATTTCTCTCTTGTAGAAGAGTCAGGTGTGTAGAGTTTACATGAAGGATGAGTCTATGTACCTGCACCTACTGGCAGCGCTGAACAGATAGTGGTTGCACAAAGAATACATAAAACAAGGAAGGAAAGTGGTAGGAGAGTGCAGGAAGAACTGTGGGGAGGAATACAGAAGTGTGGTCAAAGGGCCATGTATTCATGTATAAAACTATCAAATAATAAAGTAAAAGAGAATACAGTTATGATCTTAATAATGAAAATGAGCACCACAAAATTCATCATAACTGAGTTGAGTGGTGGAAATACACATAATGGAATTTTATTCAGCTGAAAAGAAATATGAAAACATCATTTGCAGAAAAGCAGATGTATGTGGACATTATATTAAAAAAATCTGATCCAAACTTGGTAGGACAAGACAAGACTAGATGATCTCCTTTTCATGGGAACCTTAACACACACTCACACACACATGTGCATACATGCACATGCACACACATACATACACACCACATTGTGAGTGTGGATAAAATCAAAAATAAAAACTAGAAAGGAGAGCAAAGGAATGCAATAAATAGGTGGTGAGGAAAAACTGGGGGTGGGATTATGAAGATTATGAAGAAGGAAAGAGTCTGAGGAGCAGAGGATGCAGAAGAGGACTAGGGGAGGAGGCCTAAGGCAGAGAGGAATGTAAAGGAAAAGCTATTAAAAATATAATTGCCCATAATAATGATAGTCTAAAGGCAAGCCCGATTTCTCCAGTAAATGAATCTGCAACTCTCTGTGCTGCTCACCTGACTCCTGGAGTCTGTGCCATTGACTCCATGCCTCCTCGCCCCTCCCCCAAGGGATGTGCCCTATAGGGCTGCCCACAACAATAGCCACTGTACTATTTGCAAGCATAAAACATTTTTCAGATTACAACTATAAGATCCCATAATGAGATTCAAAAGAAAATGCAACCATTAATCCTCATTTAAAGCATCAAGAAATGAGATGTTTCATTGCTCAAGAGTCATTTGTCCCAACACAGTTTGTCACATCCAATGAAGCAGATAAACATGACCCAAACTCGTGAGTTTAAGCAGTCCATAGCAAATGTCCTGTTCAGGTTTGGGTCTGACCTATCACATTCCAACCTCTGTGCAGTCACTGAAGTTTTCATCAACTTGAATGTTTCACATGATGGTAGCTGTTTTCATTGTTATTGTTGTCATTGATGGATTCATTGTTGTTAATTTGTTTGTCTGATTTTCTAGAAATTATTTTTCATGACGTCTTCAAGGTATGTTGAGAAACATTTTGCTTCCTCAAAATTCATCTATCCCTTCCTCCATTACCGGATTTGGATGCAGAAGAGACTTAAGTACCATGTAAAGAACATCAAACCTATAATGGATACCCTGAGAATCCCTACAATTGGTCTTGTTTGGGGGCACAGTATAAACTCTCCCTTATTAACTTTCCCTCCTACCTCTAAAACAGAACTGAATATATAATCTCTTCTCTAGCCATCTGCCAAATGATGGCTTTCATAAAAGGCATTAATGTGAAAATATGCAAGCCAAGAGATGGGCTTTTCTTACCAGTGGATTCCAGATCAAACTGTAAGTGATGATATGAATCTGAAGTCAGCATTAACACCATATATCCATGCAAAATAAAGCCACCATCACCAAGCAATGTAAGTATACAGTATAAAAAAGAAAGCTACAATTAACAAAATTCATGCTGTCATAATCTGAGCCAATGAATACCCATCAAATTATATGGATCCAAGTCAAACCCTCCTTTGAAAACCACATACCAGCCATGTTTTCAGTGCCAATTGTTCATGTGGGTACATGTGTGCTCTCACTCTGACATAGTTTATTTCCACAACTGTTTCCTTTTAGTAATATTGTAAAAGAAAATGAAAACTTAGGACTAAGTTAGAATGCATTTTAGACTTACAGAGCCACGTTCATTTCTGAGCTTTTTGAGATCTTGCAATAGTAAAAGTCACATTTTTAAAGACATTTCAGAAGATGTGTGGAAAATGAACCAATAAGGATTTTTTTGATTCTTGAGTCCTGAGTTTTTGGGTTTGTTTTTTTTTTTTTCATAAAAAAGAGTTACCAAGAAAACATCAGATACTTCAGCTTGAAAAGAAGTGAAAGCTATCTGCCTTGCATTATTCACAGCCAAACCAAACAGGCTACTGTGGTATTCATAAATCACTCTGAATTAAGTCAAACATGCATAAAATCAGGCTTCCTTTGTGGTAAAAATTTCTTCCAGCTGAGTCCACGAAGAGAATAAAAAGTTATCCAAATATCTATTGTTAAGCTGGGGACAACTTTAAAAATGAAATGCCACTCCTCTGTGGGAGGCCTCCTGACAATTTCCTAATCTTAATAAATTGTCTGTGAGCACTGTGATCAAGCTTGTTTCCATTCAAGAAGAGGCACTCAGACGCCGATGCCATTGTATTAGCTTAACACGGTGTCAACCTGTTTGCTCATTTATTCTGCTATCTTAAGACTCAGGTAGCTCACATTGAAATAAACAAATGGCATACATTCTGAATAAAGCCTTGGTTGTTTGCTTAAAAGGAAAAAGGACTTATATTTCTATGAATAGAACATTAATATGTTTCAACAAGATAAGGCAAGAAATATTTCAGAGCCATCCAAAGTATGGTCATTTAAGAAGGCCTGTTTCAACTTTTGTGGATTTATTTTGTTCTGTTTTTTGTTTAACTTATTATTTATTTTGAGACAGAGTTTCTTGCAGTCTAGGCTGGCCTGGAACATTGTGTGGATGGAAAAAGATTTTAAATTCCCATCCTTACACCTTTACCTTCCAAAGGCTGAGAGTACAGGATGACAGTATACCATCATTTATTTAGTATTTAAAACAAGAAAAGCAAGGCCATTTTTATAAGGCATTTGCTACTAAAGTCAGTAACTCCCACAATCATAAAGACAACAGATGTGCAAAGGTGTTTGTTGACAGAACTTTATTCCATTAAAATAATATTTGGGGGCTGGAGCAATGTCTCATTGGTTTAGAGCATTCCCTGCTCTTCCAAAGGACCTGAATTGGGTTCCCTGCACACAAATTAAGAGCCTCAGACCTCCTATAACTAGCTTTTGGGGATTTAACACTTTGTTTTGCCTTTTGTGGGCATTAGCACACAGATTGCCCACATCCACACAGACACATGTTTACATAAAAATAAAGCAAATAATTCTTTAAAAAGAGTAGTCACCAGACTTCTGACCTTCACTAGAACAAATACAGGCCAGACTCTTTGCTCAGTCTAGACATCCCACCATCTACTTGAATTCTGGACATCAGATTGTCTCTTGACACTGATGGAATTTTTCAATTTCCCTCAGCTACAGACAGAAAATAAACAGCTGTAGTGTAGGACTCCAGAGTTCAGGGTATGGAGAGTGCAGTCTTCTCTTTTCCAAGGAGGAGAACACAGCCAGCCATGTCCTTGGCCAATGTGTAATCAGTAATTGCATGACATGCTGCAGGAGAATTGAAACTTCAGTTTTACTTTCATCATCTTGATGTCAACTTACAGGAATTCATTTTTAGTCCCAAGAGTCCTGGCCTGTGTTAAGAAGCAACATTTTTCTAAAGAGGTTGAAGTTGTTCTTTACATCTTGGAATGTTAATTTTCACCTTGTGGTTGTTACTATTTTAAATAGTTCATAAGACTCTAGAGGCCTGGGATGTTTGATAGCAGAACAATAAAATGCTTATGGAAAATCTGGCATATACAAATTATCAAGGAGCATGCGAGTGCCAGAGGTCACAGTTATCAAATTGTATATGATTTTGGAAAAGCCCATTTGAAACACATAATCAAAGAGTTTATTCAGAGCAAAAAGTATGCACTGCTGCTAGTATTCCTTCATTCATGTATATATTTTCCCTGCTCTACAATATAAGTAGCTGACCCCTAAAAATGAAACATATAAGTACTATAATGAAAAAAGTGTGTCAGTCTGTACATGGAAACAAACTTGTACCAGGAGAAGCAACCATTTTCTAACAATTACAATACTCTTAGGAATACGGGTATACATGAAGATCCATTAGTTATTGTATAGAGGGAAACACTGAAGAATTTCCTTTAAAGTTCTGATTTTAGTAAGTTTACTTGTTTGACATGAATTCTGTCATACTAGTTGGAAACAGTTGCAGCATATCATACTTGATAGCAGAAAAAGTAAGAAGTCTGTTCTATCTAGAAAATGTAAATAAACTGATCAAAGTTATCATAGGAAACATTCATGAATTAAACCTATTCTCCCTTCTACCTTCATGTCATAAATATGCAAATGGTTTTATGTGTCAAAATAAAATATGGAATCATGTGATACTTATTTTTCCAAGTATGGTTCCTTGTTGTCTAGTATGACAGTTCCCAGTTATATGCATTTTCCACCATGTGACATGATTTTGACTTTCTTTTAATGGCCAAACAAAACACCATTTTCCATGTCTGCCTCTAAAAGATTTTGTTCCTGGTCTTAATTTAACATTGTTGAATCAGTTTTAATGGTATTTACATTGAAACACTGAAGAAGATACTTGTAAACAGGGCAGCTATAGAGGTCCACAGTCAAGGAGGACATAGTACATAGTACAGTGTAATTTATAGGCCTCCCAAAGCAAGCTACAGATTTTCAATACCTTGTCAGGTTTTGAGTGTTGTAGTTTAAGACCAATCATCAGTATTCTGTGCTGGAAATTTTCCTTCCTTCCTTTAGTTTTTGTTTTGTTTTGTTTTGTTTTGAGCTGAGGATCAAACCCAGGGCCTTGCGCTTGCTAGGCAAGTGCTCTACCACTGAGCTAAATCTCCAACCCTGGAAATTTTCCACATGCCAAAATTTCTTTTCTATAACTGACTTGGCCTTATGTCATATGCATCTTTCTTTTTCTCTGTACATAATTTCCCTTCTCTTATTGTCCATTCCTCCTATTTTCATTTTTGCATTATTGATGTCTTGCAGCTTATAGAGTACAAATAAGAAGGACCACATCAATGGTTGCACTTGAAAATGAAACGGTTGGGCTGAGATATGAATCTACCTTCTGTATTATGGGGCAACAATTCTGGCCTCCTGGTACATGCTGGAAACCACTGAGTAGCTACATAATTTCTAGAACACCTGAAGATCAAGTTATGTGGCTGAGTTATGTAATGGTTTATCATTTCAAAAGATGTCTGGCAGACAGTTTTTATTAAGGTAGAAAATACACCTGAGATCAATAATGCATGAACCAAAAAGGATTATTTATGGTTACGTAGACTAATGGAAAAAATTCTTGCTTATTGTGTGAAAGGTATGAGGTGCTAGTCTGGGCATTGTAAAAGCAAAGCAAAATAATAATAAATAAATAAAGATCATTCAAGGAGTATATATTTATTTTGCCCATAAATCTAAGCATTCTACCTATGATTCATTGAGTCTATGGCTCAACAGATATCTTGAATATGTAGGAACAAAATCAAGCTCACTTCCCAAGACAGGAAGAAAAAGTGGAAGAAGAGGCCACAGAGGTCCCACAGGCCCTTTCAAGACTTCATCCTCTTCATCCTCTATGAGTCTATGGCTTCCCACTATGTCTCATACCTTAAAGTTGCACCACCTCTCAGTAAGACCACATTTATCAAGGGAACCACAGTTTTGAAACTTAGACCTTTAATGTGAATTAAATATCCAGCTACTGGTTTTCTATGTGCTTCCTACAGGCAGCTATATGTGGAGAGACACTGCTTTTATAGAACAAGGTTCTAACATGGAATTATACACTCCCTGAATGAATTAATTGGAATTAACACAATCTTTCCCTCAGAGTCTCCTTGGAACACAATGGAAGGAAGCTAAATATTTGAGATCTCTCTTGAAGTCAGTAAAAGACGGGATAAAAATAATGAGCAGCATGTTTTGTTAGGCAGAACATGCTTGGATATGGCAGAAGCATATTTTAGAGTAAAGAGGTGATTTTGCTGATACAAAGACCTCTCAATTCTATGATACCAGTTGATTTTATGTTAATAAAGTAACACATCCTAGGAGCATAGTCCAGGGAGACATACAGATTGAGACTCCACGGCATCTTGGTTTGAATACAGGCTCTACTTCCTATTTGCCTCATGATTCTAGGCAATTCAAATCATACATCATGTTTCAAATTTTGTTATCTATGGAATCATAATGACCACACTTAGGACTTTTACTGTGACTGAATAATTTATATAAAACTATGCCTACATACTTAGAATTCAGTATAACCTTCCAGCCATTTGCAGGGGAAAACAGGGAGGCTGCTATTTTCAATTTAAGGATCAAGCCTGACATTCCTCTAATGAAAGACAGATTAAACAAAGTGTACCAGATTTATTTATCATTGTGATATGGGAGACTACAATAATGAAGACCCAAAGAACCATTGTTATGCTAAGACTTAATGCAGAATGGACAACTATATATAGAAACAAGAGTTGACAGGAGGGTTTAATTTAATATCAATACGATATGAAAAGTAGACCAAATGGTCTTTTCAACCTCCTCTAGCCCTCTCTTGTGGCATACTTTATGAATGAATATGTATTAAAATTCTTTGTAGAATGAAAGCAGCCTTATGGCCTACTGCTGGATTCTGTAGGTCAAAGGATTTCTACTTGGCCAGTCTGGAAGCAGAAATACCCTAGAAAACCTAAAACTGATTTCAAACTTTGTGGTTTACTTGGGAGGAAACAAGTGTCAATATATGTGACTCACCTAGAGACAATGAGGTCCAATGCCTGTGTCTTGCTTCAGGGAAGAAGAGGAGCAGAAGCAGGAAAGGCAGAAGGTCAGGATGTGGCTTCCTTTGAGACCTTTGAGTCTCTAGTTCTTGATACTCAGCACACAAAACACAACATTTCAAGGTATAGACTTCCACTAGAAAATAACCTTTCCCATATCTAGTCTGCCTGTTTCCCAGAGAGAAACTCTTGTGTTTCTATCTCTGTATCTTATATATCTTCTGTTTCTTTCCTAAATCTCCTCCTTGCTCACTGATCCCCACATGTCCTTTTTGTTACCAAAGACCAGAATCATATGGTTCACTCTGTGTGCTGAATTTTATTATTTAACTAAAGGCAGAGATATAGATTTTAGGAGTCATTTTTCTTTTGCTGTGTAGTAGTTGAGTATGCCTTTGGAAAATTCATATATGATTTACACAGAATATCTTCTTAATGATTGACAACCATGGAACCACAGGAGAACTAAGGAAAATTATGGACTATGGAATATTTGCACACATGATTACTCTAATGAATATAAACTGAGCCAATAATACATCCTTTTGCAAGTGTATATGGCAGGGATAAAGAAAAGAAACTACAGTGATTTACTACCACAAACCCTGCCATAGTCAATAAAAGTACTTGTATTATTTCAATTAAATCTTAGATTTGTTTTAAAAGTGGGAAGCAAAGGAAATTTGTTTGAAAAAACCTGTTTAAAATATGTCTTCCAAGGCTACCCACCCAATACCTAGCCTCTGCATGGTTAGGTCCCGTTGCTTTATGATCCATGTGCTTTAAGAACTATGATTCTTTTTATTAGCACAGCCAGGAAACAACAGGATGAGGAAACATATTTTTATAGTTGAAAAACTTGGCCCAGGCTTCCCTGGAACTTAGATCACATGTTAGTTCTCCTTTATGAATGTCTGGAAAGACAAAAAGAATTAAGACACGTACAAAAGGCTCTGGGAATGGAGGTTCAACTGATTTGCATATTACCCCAGAAATGAAAGCTCACTCTTGATAGCTAATTTCAATAATCAAACATATACAACATCATTTCAGAAAGGAACAGTGAACCCTGAGGGATGTATAATGTGGCATAAAATTAAAGCAAGGCTGACCTGAATGACATTAAATCTGATTAACGAGAAACTTCTCTCCAAAGAACATCTGCCCTTTCAGTCCTAAAAACAACTACAGGTCAAGTGAATTAGTCATGAAAGTGAAATACTTCCATGACACAGAGAGTCCATGGTTTCTGAAAGAGCCCCAGACATAATTCCATGTTTGCACTGAATTACAAGTTAAAATATTGCAATTATACTCATTTCTAACTGTTGGTATTAAAAATGAAAGTTATAGATTTTAATGACCACATTATGATGAATGTGTTTTGGTGATAGAAAGTTTAGAGAACTAGCCAAATCATTTGAAGAGAACAGAATATAATTATATTTAAATTTGGTCAATTTTCTGTGTTGTTTCTGTGTATATCTGAAAATGGAAATGGAACTAAGAGCCTTGCATATGATAGACCAATACTCTCCTGCCAGTTTACAGCCTCAGCCACAGCCACTGCTTTAGTCCTGAAGAGGAATGTCTTTAACTATCAACCTAATCAATATAGAAAGTCAAAGTACTGCTCTCTATTTGTAGTCTAAGACAGTATACACATGCAAACATCTGTAATACACATATACAAATGTTTGTCTGTGTTATATAGAGCGTGCAGGACACTGTACAGCCACTTTGAAGGTCATTGACTTAACCCGATAAAGACAACCTGTCTGCTTGAGAAAGTCAAATTGGACTCTGTGAGAAGGGGGAGGTTTATTTTATTTTATTTTATTTTATTTGCTGCAGAAAAGGGAGTATGTGCATGGCAGCAGTGCATATGTCCACAGAGAGAACTGTAATCATTATTGAACATTGTGTAACACTGACTGTAGAAGATTGGAGTATGCAAAGAACTGTTGTGTGCCATGAGGAGTAGAAAGCTTTATGAAATGTATGTATTACAGGTATTGTGTGTAGAGAGCTGTCTTGAGAATATGGAGTCCACTGTGTTATGGAATGCAGTTCTACATGGAGGGGTTTGTGGTGTTGAGTGTAGTAACATGGGCTTCTGTGATTCAGAAAAGTCAACACTGTGTGGAGTGCTATATGGTGTGGAGTGTGGTATTGTGGGTGTGGGTCCTATGCTTCATGAAAGACAGTGTTATGTGGAATGTCTTGTGTGGGCTCTTTTTTTTGAGGTACTGTGTCATAAAGGGAGTGGTATGAGGTAGAGTTTCTTGCTTTGTGCAGATCAGAGTCAGCATTACCAAGAGATATGGGGATTAGAATACCAGTGGTGCTATCCCCATTCCATACTCACATGATTGTGTGACAATAGCTTTTTAAGTCTGTGGATCTATTTTCTCTTAACATCTTCTATTCTTTTCAAAAAAAAGCAGTAATATGTTCTATCAATAATCAACACATTAGGAGATGGATAAATTAGATACAAAATAAAAACAAAATGGATTTTATGAGTAAAGACTTTGGGCATTAAAATAAACAAAAGCAGGAACTGAAAACATTCCAGAGAAAATGTTTGGAAGTATTTCATTCTTTCTCATGAGTTTTGCTTGATTTAGTCAAGACCCCCTTTACCATAGACAGCATGTTTCGCAGAACTTTAGGTTATAAGTATACGTGGATGTAACGTCTTTGCAGATCTGATGAGATCTTAGTTTATGATCTAAAGGTGACATCATTGTCAATATAGGGCATGTGGTAAATTCAACAAATGAGATCTTTGCAAGAGAAGGAGAGAGATATGAACAAATCCAGACAGAGAGGCAGACCCCTCAAAGACAGAGCAGAGGCTGAATCAGGTGATCTCCATCCAGTTAGTAATCTGCAAAAGCCAACAGAAAGCCTGGGAATGGTTATTTGCTTGACTTTGAGAGAACATGTCTCCTTCATTGCATTAATTGTGGAAATAGAATGCCAAAATTCTTCAAGAATGGATTTTTGGGTATTTTGTCATCAAGTCTTTAGTAATATGCTAAATTACACATCCCTTAGAAATGAACAAGGTATTTCATACAATTTGGAAAAGTGAGACCTTCACAGAGAGCCATTATTCATAGAGGATATAAGCTTTGAGTCACAGATGAGGATAGTGGACACAGCAGTGAGAAACAGGATGAAATATGCCCCCCAATCTAGACTTGCAGTGCTCAATATAATTTGTAGTTTAATATTGTTTTGCATTATTTAAAGATAGAAAATTCTTCCAGAAGATTGTGTAATATGATCTTTTTTCCATTAATTTTTATGTGGTTGTTTGCTCACTTGTTTTTGCTAGATTCTGTAATTCTTGTTTGAGGAATTCCATAATATACACATCTTCCTGCATATTAAGGAGATGTCTATACTTTGTCACCTCCTATTTCAATCCTTTTCTTGCCTACTAATCAGTATGACATTCAAATTATTCAATAGGATATTAGCAGAAGCCAAGAAAACACAATATCTACACCAGCTGACTCTTAGTTGTGACCTTCCATCATTGGTGACTTTCCCCTGAACATTTCCACAGAGCTTGCTCCTTACTCTCCAAATTTGTTACCAATCACTTTATGTGTTTATCCTATCAAATGATAATACCATGGCAATGAAACATATAGCCTCTTTAATGTTCTCTGATGTCATTTGACTGCTTTGCCCCTGAGCCTGGTACCAGAATCCATGTGCAGGTTATTTATTTGGAAAGTTTTCTTGGAGACAAGAGATGAAAGACTGACTGAATTAGGGAAGAAGAGAAGCCAATATAGTGTGTGCTATTGATCTGCTTGAAACTTTGGTTTACTGAAAGCCTCAACTCCATTGCTCAATTATCCATCTGAGTATAGCTAATGCTGAAAGACAGTGACTAGGAAATGGAAACAGTGGTCAATCCATGCCATTCTTAACAAATTCATTGGAAGGAATGCATACATGTTGTCTCTGTGCATTCTGTGAGAGGATACATTAGCTTAGGGATCACATTGCAGCTGGAGACCTTCTCTCCAGCCCCTGCCAAGCTCTGTCAGTCCAATAGCCCACTTATAAAATAAACACACAGACACTTATGTTATTTAAACTGCTTAGTCATTAGCTCAGGCCTACCATTGTCTAGCTCTTACTCTTATATTTAGCACGTAGTAGCCACAGAATGAATAACTACATTTGTGGGGTTATTTTCAGAAATAAAATAAATCTTAGAAAGCAAGAGAATAATTAAAAGATGTTATAATTTGGGGAAAGTATACTTGTTGCAATGGAAAACACTCACTGTAGCTTTTGGACAAGACAGCATACCACTAGTTTCTGACACTTATGCAACATCAACTTGGTTCCATGTGTTAGCTAATAGGCAAAGTCTTTTTTAGAGACATGATGGCATCAGAATTATACAGTATTAAAATGCATCTGCTTTTGTTACTACACTATAAACCCACACAGAATCTTCTTTAAATATTACTGACAGATCAAGAGTACAAGCACATAATTTTAGAAAAATATTCTAATTCATATCACCAAAATAACTGACTTCAGACTGAGCATTTGCCCACAAGAATCTGCAGTAAACCTATAACAAATATTCATTGAATTTTCACAATGAACGTTTTTTTCTACAAAGTACTGAATCACAGTATGAGTAACTACAGTCCCCTTAACATATTACACAATGACACCAAAAACACTGTAAATCATAAAACTGTATTTTTTACTGTCTATGTTATCAAATTAAGTTGTAAGTATTAACTTTGAGATTGATCAGAAAGGCTCTATAATAGGTAACAAGTTAACAAATAAATGGCAAGTTACATACTGTTTGATTTCCCTTTTTCTTAAAGCATTCTATTCCTTTTCTTGTTGTAGGGTGTCTCCATAATAATGAGTAATAGCAAGGACTCAAATGTAGTGTATGTACAAAATCTTTTCTTAGGTTGAAAATAAAGGAGACATACGTTGGTGTATTATCTGTCAAGGCTATAGGGACAGGACCTATATCAATCATAGGAGTTTTGTAGGAATCAAAAGAGAAGCTATCTACCTGTATCATGAATAATATTGTTCATACCATGGTAAAAACTGCATGTTAAAAATTGAGATGATGATAATTATATATCATTGTCTTTTACATAATTCAACTAGATTCATCTGTATCGAGCTTTGATGAAGGAAAACGGAAAATGAAGATGACTGTCAAAATGTGTGTTGGGTACTCAGGGTAAGGTGGTTTGCACAAGCAGAACCTTGCTTTTCTTGTATCTTATGGGAAGAAGATGGAGGGCAACTTCAAAAGCACATGAAACCATGACATGACACTGAGTTGTTGGGAAAGGATGTTAGGAATTGATCCTATATGAATAGGATGTGAAAATAAGGTATAATTTGAACATTGTTGCGGTTGGGGATTTAGTTCAGTGGTAGAGTGCTTGCCTAGCAAGCGCAAGGTCCTGGGTTTGATCCTCAGCTACAAAAAATAAAGTAATTAATTAATTTAAAAGAGAACATTGTTTTCATCTTGTTTAACATTCCTCATACTTCGCAGTTTTACATGGGCTATGTGACATCCCTTCCAAACAACTAGATTTAAACATACCTATAGACACAGATGTAACTTAAAGATATTTTTATATTAAAAATTTACACATACTGTTTGAACCATTTAGGAGGAATCTTAATTATTGTTTAATGTTTACAAATCATAAATTCAAGGGCATTCTAAAATAATTAGGAGAAAAATCATTATCTCTATAGTTCCATAATATAATAATACATTATCTTAAAGAACTAGGGAAAATATATTCTTTCTATAAATAGTTATTTTTATATTAGTCATTATTTCCAAAAGTTAAAAAGGTTGAAAATTGCTAAGTCACAAATATTTTGGATAACACTTAGAATTTAAAAAAAAATCAACATTTAATAAATTAAGGTTGGAGATTTAGCTCAGTGGTAGAGTGCTTGCTTAGCAAGCACAAGGCCCTGGGTTCAATCACCAGCTCCACCAAAAAAAAATTAAAAATCTACAGTTGATACATATTTATTTTTCCAAATATGTTTGAAAGCATGTAAAAAATTAAATTGTTCATTTTTATTAATTATATAATCACTGCCCACACTTTACAAACTTAGTAGATTTAGTGACCATTAATCACATTAAAGTAAAATTTTCACAAAATATGAGACTTAAAATTATGTTTTGAATAATCTTTGATGGTATAAGCAGGTAACAATTTTGAAATTTAGCTTGTATTTTGTGCTTTTATGCTATCCTCTTATACTAAGTTCATGAGAAAAGAAGCTTGCTAATATTAGACATAAAATAAGATACAAAGTATATATTATAAAATAAATCCAATGTGTGTTAATTAAGGAATGCATATTTCAGAAGCTATGAGGTAAAAATTTTCCACTTTCTTCCCAGTACAATTAGGCATTATTTTATCCATGTGAGAGCTTCTGGTAGATGGTTGTGTATTCAGAACATATCCTTTGGATTAAATGAATTCAATTCAATTTTAATTAAAACTTTATTGTGTAGTTACAAGATAAAATAATTCTATTGCCTAAAAATCTTGAGCTTATGGTCTGGCTGGGTCCCAGAACTAAAATGGTGCCATCTAATTATAAGGAAAATTTTCCTGTTACATGATCTCTTCTGTTTTTTTTTTTTTTTTTTTTTTTACTTCAGGAAAAATATGTTCCTCCTTTCCTTTCTTCCAACAATAAAATGTATTGTGTAGCTAAAGTAGAATGCATTGCTACTGCAAAGTGCAAAACTGAAAATATTCAATAAATTTTCTCATCTTGGCTGTATTTATAGTCGGCGTTCTCACTTTCTTCTGTAGAAATATTTATAGAGCATTATATTACCAGATGGATCAAATCCTCAGACTATATCCTTATCTCAAATATAGCACACAGATTTCAATTTTAGCTTTTTAACAACAAAAAAAGTAATTCCAGAAAACACATTTTTAAAACAATTAAAAGGGAATAAAGTGTTTGTTGAAATTCATAACACTCATATAATATTTTATCAATTTCTTGTCCTATAATGATTGTGTACTTTTAAAAATTAGAAAGATTAAAAGTCTGAGTCTTATCTGTACTAGAGTTAGATCCTGTCTCTAAACAACAAATAAAATGATGAGAAAAATATTACACACTGAAAGCTTCACTGTAATTTTAGTAAATGGATAATTCATTTGCTTCAAACTGTAGGTGGGGGAAATCAGTGGAGGGTTGAGTGTGGAGAGGTATGGCTGGCAGCCTGGGTCTTGCATATGCCCTGCCCTGGGCCTCCCAAGTGCACTCAAGCTAGATCATGAACTTGGTTGATGGCTTTCCATTTCCATTTCTTTTCATGCTGTGGTTGTGAATTCACCCAGAGTTCAGGATGATGATTTGATACCAAGGCTGAGCGTAGTTTTTTTCTCAAAAAGACAGAAGCACTGGTATAGAATACACAGAACCTGGATGATAGGGGTCAGAGGCAAAACCAGATCTTTCAGTCTTCAGCATTCCCGACATGAACAAAGAGTGCTAAAGAAAAGAAGCATACCAAAAAGGGAAGGAGTAAGTTGATGTTAAGTGTGTGCTGGGTCATCAGCAGACTGGCTGGTGTATCCATAGTCTGAAGGATGAACAGCTTGCTAGAATGTGGCCTGAATTGTGCAAATGATTTCAATGTAGCTATACGAAACTAGTTATTTTTGTACTCATGTGTGTCAATGTACATACCACACATGTACATACTATGGTACTGTGATTCTCATGGCAACATCCCCTCATTCATTCTCCCTCAGCTCCAAGGCCCTTACGTCCCTCTCTGAGTAGGAGCTAGAGACTGAGACTGGGCCTGTATGTTATAATAATTCTAAGAGGGCAGAGGTTGCTATTTGTCTTAGTTCAGACAGAACTTAACCTTGATTGAGCTTAAGAAGAAGGGCATTTCTGAAAATAAAATCCTAAAAGGATACAAATTATTATTAAACACATAAATATGTGTACTTTTGTAAAAATCAAAATGTAAAAAATATATCCAGAAGATAAAATAGGGTGTTTAACTAGAATTAAATTAAAAAATGTAGTCACTTGGCAAAATATCATAAAGACAGTGACCAGATTCTATGAATGTCTGCAGTATTGTCACATTTAAAAATGCAATTTGAGAGTCCAGTATAGTTTTTCTTGCATGAAACTTCTTCCAAAATTCATTTATCTAGCAAAAAGTCAGACAACAAGGACACAATTCCTAATCTGTACTCAGAGCACGCCCCCCCCAAAAAAACCCAAAAAACCAACCAAACAAACAAAAACCAGCTAGAGTGGCTTCTGAACTATTAATATATGCCACAATGTGTGCTCATAAACATATACCAAGGACCAAAATATCACTCAACTTCTTCCATTTTTTATGAAAATATTCTATGTTAAAGTGCAGGAGTTTATGGGATCAAAAGAAGACATTTAAAGTATTAAATATATAAGTATTTCTCATGTAGTTCCTATGAATAAAGTCCTTTTAGGTGGCCCTAAGGATGACTGAGCCTGGAAGATTTAGCTACAGCTTTCAACCCTGGCCAACTATGCACTGTAGAGTGATTTTTATCAGGTTGCCTTGGCAATTATCTACTATTTTGGCTCATTGACTTTGAGCTGGTCAGAAACCCAATTTAATAAATTACAAAAATGCTCTTGGCTAAATTATGGCCTTAGATAAAGGTAATGGAAGCTACTCAAGTATATCTAATGACAGGCCCTGGTCTCAGGGCTTTGTGCCCAGCCTAGTCCAGATGCCCTCTTGTGAAGCAAATCAGAAACCAATGCCTGGCTTTTAGTAAAGGTCAATGTTTACAGAAGAACAAGGTCAATGCATTCCAAACCTAATTACTTTTTTATAACTTTAAAATACATAAACCAAAGGACCTATTTTTCTCTACACAATTATGTACCAGTCCAAACTTAAATATATTTTATATGCCTACAAAGCATATATCTACATATGTATCGATATATCGATATAGATGGATAGATGATGATACAATTGTCCGTATACTGATTCATATATATTTCAAGTATGTGAAACTATTGCAAAGCAAGATATCAGTATATGATACTTAATAAATTTTAGACTTGATTAACTTTATTGGATAGATGTAGTTAAAGCTTACCAGATATTAATGGATCTCTCTGTTCATGTTGACTTCATAACTCCTTTCCTATTATCTTAAAATATGAATAATTTCTAACTTCTTAAACCTCAGTGAGAAGATGACTGTATGCTGCTTTTCCAGGCATTGTCATACAGTTTAAAGGTGAGTGATCTGGAAGTCCACTCTTACATGCACATGGAGGTTGGTAAAAACAGTCAACTGGATCTTTCCTTCTTGGAGGCCAGCCTACTTTTCTTCCATTGTGATATCACTGCAGTTTTATATGACAAGAAAAGCTAAGAGATGCATGGCTATTTGAGAACGGGGACCAGAACAAGCCTAGTGTAACTCATATTTGGAAACCCTGTCTTTTTTTTTTTCAGACAAGATTCAGGGAAAGAAAAACTCCATTGCTCATGGGAAGTGGATGCTCACATTGCAAAAGCCCTTGTAAACAATTTTAGTCACCTCTCAACAAATCTTAATCTCTCTAAATGTTCTCATATGAAGATAAATGCTCCTGTCATTGTTCTGAGTACTAGCCATTTCCAAACAATTGTGACAATGCTGAATGACATTCATTGATTGTCCTGTGCAAATGTTTCACACATTTAAAAGTATTTAAAGTTCAGGATACACATGGGAATAAAAATAAAGGAATTCATGCACTCAGTATTTATATTTTATAGCTCTGATTTCCAGCTATAGCCCTAGATGAATGAAAATGTATTTTGTCTTTAGTAATTCTTATTTCCCATTGGACATTTTTTTACTTTTAAAAATTGTATCCTAAAAATATGCAGGAAAGATTCATGATACTAAAGCTATAAAGAGTCAAGGGGATGGCTGAGTGGTTAAAAGTGCTTGCCATATAAGCCTGATGACCTGAGTTTGGAAACTCAGAACTCACATAAAATTTTCTCTTGTGGTGGTGGTACATGCCTTCAATCCCCGCACTGGGGCGGTAGAGGCAGGCAGATCTCTGTGAGTTCGAGACCAGCATGATCTACAGAGCAAGTTCCAGACAGCCAATGCTAGGCAAAGAAACCCTGTCTTGAAAAACAAACAACTAAAAGTGAAAAATGTCAGACACTGTGAGATGTAAGGGAGTCACAGAAGTATTTAAAGGAACCTCATAACCACCTAGTCTAGAATATGCAGGGCAATGGAAGAAACAAAACAAGAGAGAGCCTTCCTTAAACAGAAAGGAAGTTAGGAACCAGCTCCAAGAAATTGTCCTTGGACCTCCACACATGTACTCTGGAATGCAGTTTTTGGCATCAGCACACTCATATGCAAACACACACACACACACACACACACAAAAACACACACACACACACACACACACACACACGCGCATGTGCCAACGTGTAGATTCATAACGCTATCACTTAATTTATAAATTTTTATGTACTTATGAACACGTGTGTGTGGATGTATATGTATAAATACACACACACTTTGGCCTCTTATTTACTTATTTTTTACCTGCAACAACTTGTGGAATTTTACCTGGATTCCCTGCTTTTACTGGGAAACAATTACTCTCCAGGGAATTGAACTATGGCCAACTTTCTTTCTTTTTTTCTTTTTTTTTTCGAGACAGGGTTTCTCTGTGTAGCTTTGTGCCTTTCCTGGAACTTGCTTTGTAGACCAGGCTGGCCTTGAACTCACAAAAATCCTCCTGCCTCTGCCTCTCGAGTTCTGGGATTAAAGGTGTGAGCCACCAACGTCTGGCAGGCCAACTTTCTTAAACCATCCTTTTGTCTTGCTCTTAATGACCTCCTCTGCTAGTCTTCCTCGTCTTCTCAAATGGGGACATATTTTACTCCCCTTGGTGCTTTTCTAGGTCAAAGAGGGCACCCAGAAAACTCAAGAACATGAAGAATCTTTCCAAATCTTTAACTGAAAACCATTATAAGAACTCCTAAAGAAAATGTTCAACCAATAAGGGAAAACTAAAGGGGAAGTTGATTCTACTACACACCACTCCTTACTTCAACTCTCAAATGTTCAGATTTGGCAGTTGCAACTTTGGTAACCTCAATACCTAATACTGAATTACACACAAGAAAATCAAGTAGCCTTACCCTGGAATTCTCATTAATGTGCAGCCTCTTGACACTCCAGCCTTCCCTAGTGAGGTCCTCATCCAGTTTGTCCATGCTGCTTGCCACTTATACATCTTTGATTCCTTCTCTGAATAACTCATTTACAAATAATGAACAATTTCAATAACGTGAAAATGCTCAACATAAAAATGGAGTCACTTGTTGCAGCTATGACAACATTTTCAGCAGACAGTTTAATGTGTTCCTTTGCACGGCTTCCTGAAGGATGTTAAGACAACTGTGAAGCCTGACCTCAAAGATCTTATCAGCCACTGCAGCAACAACCTGTATCAGAATATTATGTAGCCCTTACCATTTTGTCTTCATAGTCTTCCTCCATCAACTCTTTGCCAAGGAACTCAGCATCCCACCACAGTACTTCTGTGTCAACCTCCTCTCCTTTGACAATAACAGTTGTATATTCAAATGACAGTGAAACATGCTTTCCCCTTGCAAAAGTTCCTAGACCAGGGATTTCAACATTTTTACGAGAGAGAGAGATGGGGAAGAGAGAAAGAGGGGTATGTGTATCTTAAAATCAAGCATTTTTATCAAATACACACACACACATAAAATATTTACCTTACATTTTTAATAGGAACTTATACACGTTATTGGGAAACCTAGAAGCCCCATTGATTGAATCTGGGCTGGATCTGGTGTTTGCCCAGTACATGCTTTTACTGAACACCAAACTTGTTGTTTTAGGATTTCTTTAATCGTCCTGTCTTCATGAAAAGTCATCATTTACTCTTCTCACTCCCCCTTGTTACAGCTGCATGGCCTCTTGGATGGCTGTTATTTCCGCCAGATTCTCTTGATGGTATAATAGTGTTACTCTCTGAGGAATCTGCCCGTCATCTTCAGCTACTTGAGTTATTCCTGCTTCTCTCGGTGCTTCTGATTAATCAAGAGAAGACAGTGTATAACATGAAAAAAGTACATATTAACCTTTGAGCGTAATGGTCGTGTTCTGTCATCCATTTGGAAGCTGTGGAACATTTTTTCAATATTTTATCCAGTCACCCTCCTGCCTCTAATAAGGTACAACTAAGTTCATTGTATGAGAGAGTAAGCAGAGTCCAGAAAGTGACAGGAACTAGTGTAGTGACTTAACTCTAAGAACTGAAATAATGGAGACACTGAAATTTCAATGGGTTTCTAATGAAATGACCTAGATCAAAAACTTAAAACAAAGCAAATTCTAAACTATTGATATATGCACAAATAATGCATACATTATATAGTGTTAAATTACCTCACTATATCACATCAAAATTTATATGTAAATCCAATATGTATATACTAACTATAATGTATAATAATAATTAGAGTCTTTTTCATATGACTTAATTTACTAATTTCAGAAGCACCATGTAGTTATCACCACAAACACTGCTTTAGCAATATAGACTGATACATATGTATATAAATCATATGTGTAATTTTTTACTATGATTATTTAGTTTGCTATGGCTTTTGTTTAATTTTAGCTGACAGGAAAGCATGAATATTTCTCAATGTGATTTTATCTCACTAATAAAGTATTTGCTTCACTACAAAGAATAAAATAGGATGTTATTCAACTAACATACCAAAACTAAATAATTCTCAGAACTTACACAGGCTGGAACCCAGATATTTCTCAAGTAGTTCTAATTAATTAGGGTCCCAATAGATCATTTCTCTATAGAGAAAACTCTATTTCCAAGGTGGATTGTGTTTTTCATTTGAAGGTGTGAGTTTGTGTGATGCAGAACTTCCTGCTTCTGTAATGTCTAATTCACTACTGTACTTGTAATGTTGACGGTTCAATAAAAAGGAAAAGCAAAGCAAAGCCAAGCTAAGCAAAGCCAAGCAAAGCAGCACCTGCTGGATGCTGCTGCTTAAAACTTGTTTCAGCTGTTATTAGTGTGAATATCATATCTTACCATATGTGAAGATATGCTGTCTCAGTGTCTTCTCAGACAGACAGACAGACATACAGACAGACATACCCTCATTCACTATATAACCATTTGAGCATCAGGAAGCTCAGCATATGGAAAGCCTTGTCAATTGATCCACTAGAGGTAACATTTAACAAAGACAGGTGAATAATAAGACAACCTGATCTCTGGGAGCATAGTCTATTATTGCCAGAAAACAACACTCTATTTTTCTTTTACTATTAATAGAGCTTATATTTTGAACAGGTTTATTTTAACAGAGCAATTGAGCAGGATGTACGTATACCCATGTCCAACTCATATATTGCCCCTTATTAGTGACACCTTGAAGCCATTTATGGTTTAAATAAAATTTATGTTTTATAATATGTTATTGAATATTTTCATTCACTATTATTGAATATACATACTATCATTAACAACAGTCCACAGTTCACAACGTTTTACTCCTTGACTTGTGTTCTATATGGGTTCTGACCATTTATAATGACTTTTATCCATCATGGCCTCATAATAAGAAACAGGATTTTTCAACTTCAGGACAAGGTGAGAACATACAATGCAACTGTTGTGTTTCACTTTCGATACAGTGTTCAATTAATTACACTACATGACACTTTACAGTAAGACTGGCTCTATGTCAGGTGATTTGTTCCCACTGTACAATTACAGGATTATAGGGGTGCGCTTAGGATGTGTTAGGCTAAGCTGTGACATTTCTCATGCTTATATAGTAAATGCAATTCTGAGTATTAATATTGTTCATTTATGATATTTATTGAACTATAACTTCATTGTAAGTCAAGGATCAACCATCCTAAATCCCTTTCTGCTTCACATGTCCATTCCTTTCTCTGTCCCCACCAAGCCCCTAAAAACTGTTTGTGCTTATATGGTGGATCTCCAGCATCTCTGGACTGTTGTATGTACAGTCTGCAGCCGTAAGACACTGATTCCATGTGATTAGTAAGTCTGTTTAATATTCATCCATGTCTTTTTGTGCCCAGCACATTCCCTCTTGATTTTTCCTTTTTCCCATCCTGATCTTTCTTAATTCTCCACAGTTGCATCCCTCATATTGCCTCGTCAATATCCTCTCTAAGATTTTCTCACTGTTTCTCATATAGGGTTGTTGCTGAGGAGACTGTCAGGGCTACAGTTCTTTTTCTTTGGAGCCTACTGGCTAGTTTTCACTGTCGACTTGACAGAAAGTTGAGTCACCTGCAAAGAGGTAACACCAGCTGAGGGATCGCCTCAATCACACTGGCCTGGGGGAATGTCTGTGGGGAAATAGCTGAATTTATGTGGGAGAGAACAGCCAACCTAGTACATTTTAGCCTACTCATATTTCACACTTAGGCACGCACACATTCATACATACACGCACATACACATACATGCAGATGTGATCATAAAAATGTATACACATATAAATGAACATGCACACACATGCATAATCATACACATGTACACACATACTTAAACATGCATATTAACAGTTGTACATACACTTATACACAACAAATACATATATGAACATACATACACACATTTATATGAACAGTCATACACACAAAAACACACAAATTTGTGTGCACAAATACACATATATAAACACACATATATGTGCACACAATAACACGGAATACATACGCACGTAGTATACACACATGAGGTACAGAGAAAAACATACACACAGACAAATATAACTCTTAAGTATCCAAAGTATCCATCAATGAGTTAAGAAATAAATGGGAAAATTACGAATTCATGCTGACAAAATGCTAGATTTCCTAGCTTGCCCTGGGCTTTTTTTATTAAAAAGAAAAAAAAAAAGGACACAGACTCTCAAGCCAGGTGCAAAATCAAAATGATTCTCAGATGTTGACAGCTACACTTTTTAAAATGAATATAAATCTCACCAAATAAATGTCAGCACTCTGCAAGCCAGAGTCTGAAATTTGTATATTACAGTGAAGGAAGTGACGTGAAGTGAGGATTTACAATGCCAGGTATGGAATGCTGGGTGGAAAAAGTCAGACACGTTCAGTGGAAAATGATGACTGTTGCCAGGGAGAATGGAGAGTCTTCCCTTATCTAGCTTATTTAGCTTAGTTCATTTTATTTTTTACTTTAAAAAAACATCATTCATCATTAATCTGTTTCCCTGTCTCCTTGCAATCCTGATAGGAACACAAGACCATGCCATTCATTAATAAAATCCATGATACAGGATTTCCCAGCTGCAGAGCTGGGCTGTTTATTTCATTTTGATCTGGAGCATGTAACGTTTGTGTATTGGGAGTGCTATATAAGAAAAAAACCTCAAGTGATTAATTTGTGGACACACAGTCATTCTTCAGGCTTTTTAATTAGATTTGTGTTCTTTAGGCAATGCTTTCTGCTCTGGATGTGGCTAGCTGCACCAGCCTAGCAAATATATTTTATCTTCTGTATTTTTGAGCAAGGGTAGGGGGGTTGTCATATCATTTCCAACTCAAAATTCTAATTCCAAACAAATTGTAATATTTGGAAGGGCATGCAGAATTTGCTAAGTGACTTTTAAAGCAATACTTTGTCATATTTGTTGTATATGGACACACAGACACATATATTCTGACATATATTCATGATTGCACAAATGCTTAGAAAAATACAAACAGTGTTTAACCATCTCATCAATCTATGAATTAAATGGTTTTATTTTGTAAAAATCAATGTTATTCTATTCAGCTTTCCTCTGTGAATTCTGAGCCACACTCAAATGTGCCTGAGTTTATGCATGAACTCTTCATACTTCATATCTGTTGGAACTCACCACGGAGCTGGAACAGTCTCGTCAATGGGCTTTTCTTCAGAGGACGCTCAATGCAGAGATTTTTCTGAGTCTCAAAGTATTATATACTCTCCCAAACTGCATGGAAATATCTCAGGAATTGACCCAGAGACTGCACCTGAAGATTGATTATTCTGGGAATCTGAATTAAATAAATGACAAAGATTCTTAGGTGTAAATGCAGCTACAATTCTTTTCAAGACAAAAGAGGCCATAAGAATTTTTATGGGAGAGCAAAAATATTCTCTTAATCAAACAGGATCAAGACAGTCTTCATCTGGAGCTCTATGAACACAAGTATTAGGCACCATGCCCCATATTTTCTCAGACTGGATAAAGTATCCTTTTCTACTGAGATTACAGAATTCTGACAGTAGGTGAATTATGGGTACCAGTCCCTAAGGCTGTTTTTCTCAACACTAAACCATATTCTTTCCTCCTTTCAGCAAAGGATAAGCAGGGATATCCAGACACATTGTGAGCTGTCTTTGTCAGAATGGATTCTAATTGTGTCCACCATGTAGAAGCCAAGGATGCTACTGCATGTCTCCCTTTGCACAGGATATCCCACATTAGCTTAAACACACCTAGATGTTTATAATGGAAGAGACTGATGGAACACCTTAGAATATTTTTATCAGAGAACATATAAAAGTTTTAATTTGAAAATAATTAGGAGAGAATATTCCCAGTGATGATAAATAGCTTGTCCTCTACAAATTCCAAAAGCAGTTTAGGTCATATATATTACTTTTCCAATGACAAATGTTCTAAGACCTATCATATGTAAATGGGGAAGATGTTTTTAAGACCTCAAACTGTACAAATTAAAACCCAGTTTTAAAAATGTAGAAACAAAACAGAAGAGGAAGGAAGAGGGAAGGGATGGAGGAAGAGTCTAGGGTAGTCCTGCCTGGCAGATAATGTTTATAACTCAAGCAAATTGTGTCAGTGTATCACATCTCATCCTAAAACGATAACTTGGTAAAATTCCACATTTCCCAGTGTCTTAGTCTTTGTTCTATTGCTATCTGAAGAGACATCATGACCAAGACAGCTCTACAAAAGAAAGCACTTAATTGGGGGCTTGCTTCCTGTTTCGAGGATTAGAATTATCCTTATAGTGGGTAGCATGGTTGCCGGAAGGCTGAAATGCCCCACAGGTAGCAAGGGGAGGGGAGGAGGAGGGGAGGCCTAGCATTCTGAGGTTTAAAAACCCACCCCCAGTGACATAACACCCCCAACAAGGGTATACCCCTCTAACACAGCCACACTTCCTAATTATTCCAAACAGTTCATAACTTGGAACTAAGGATGTGTAAATGATCATATGGTTGAGAGTCCTTCTCCTTCAAGCCACCACACCCAGTGTGTTATTACAATGAACCAGAACAGGCCACATGTATTCATAGTGACTATTTTTGCAAGAACATACACTGCACTTACATAATTTTTAATACAAGAGTATCCTACTTTGTATTTTAAAGTGACCAGTGGAGTTTACAAAAATTAATTATATCATTTGCTGTAAATTCTAAGTGGGGTGGTTATTTAAATAAAATAACACAAAGGACTTTGTATGACTTACAAAAGCTCAACTACTCCACAAAGTGCTGTGGAGGAGGAAGTTCTTACAAGGCCATTCATGAAAGCATTCCTCCTCCACCTCCTCTTCCTCCTTTTCCTCTTCCTCCTCCTCTTTCTCTTTTTCCTTCCTCCTCCTCCTTCTTGTTTTTTCTTTTTTGAGACATGGTCTGCTGCAATCCAGTCTAGCTTTAAGCTCTTATAGCCTAGAGGATTACCTTGAACTTCTGAACTTTCTGATTCTACTCCTCACCCCAAGTTCTGTGATTTTAGGCATGAACCAGCAAGCTCAGTTTATGTTGTGCCATGGATAAAAAGCATGATGTGTAAACACACAGCCAACCAGACCGCATCCTCATGACAAATTATATACTGGTCTTACCTATGCCTACCATGACCCAAGTAACATTACCTAAATGGCATTGAGTTCAAGATGACACTTAATGGTTAATTAAACATGTATTTCTATGTTGTTATGTTATACTATATCATAAAGATAAATTATTGTGTAGTAAGTCACTAAAATACTGCATATTACTAACTAATAAATTTGAGAACATTGTAATGGCCATTGTAAATTTGAGAACATTTTCCTGGCCATGATATATTGAGTTTAAATGGAATTAAGGAAAAGTGAAATAACCTATTTTAAAACTTGGAATTTACAAAAACTATATTAAGTATTTGTGTTATCAATTCTTTATATTGTATTTGTTAATATATGAAGAAAGTAAACTATTGTTTCATATTCAGTCTATTTCATCTCTTCTGAGCAAGTAGTAATAGGTAAAAATCAAAGAAATCAATTTTATGGATATACAAATGTTTTAAAAATTCATAATTTATATACTTTATATATATATATATATATATATATATATATATATATATATTAGTTTCCTAATATGCTTGAATTCTTCAGATACCTGTATTAAAATATAATGGATGTACTATATTACATCACATTTACTTGCTTATGATTTTTATCTAGAAATCTAAGCCTCTGTGTGTGATGCAGAGGTTATTTGGGTATATATGACTCTGGTTGCTCATAATTTTGTGACAAATGAAACTTTAAGCAAGTAATTCAAGGAAGAATTAGTGCATTTAGTAGCATTTAGTATTATTTTTCAAAATGTGTTATATTGTCTTTATTATAATTTATACAGACTATAATACAATTGCACCACTTTTCACCATCCCTTAGTGTCTGTTCAATAGAAAACGGAGGATAGGAAGATGGCTCAGTCGGTACAATGTGTGTCCCATGCATGCCTGGGAATCCAAGTTCCGATCACCACATAGAACACCAAGCATGGTGGCATTTCCTTGCAATCCCAGTGTTAGTAAAGCAGAGAATGGAGGAAACAGGGGGCTTCTGGGCCACCTGTGCTTGGAGAATCATCAATTCCAGGTCACTGAGAGGTGTAGGGGATTTGAGGAAGATATGTGATTCAGTGTCTGCCTTCTTTACCACATAGAAAAGCACACACACCTGCCCAACCCCCTCACACACATACACACACACACACACACACACACACACACACACACGCACAAACACATGGTAGGAGGGAGGGAGGAATGAGGAGAAAGAAGAAAAGGAAGAGGAAGCATGATTCAATTAATCAATGTTGGGTTCATCTCCTAATAACCATTCATGGATATATATATATATATATATATATATATATATATATATATATATATATATATATATACATACACACACATACATACATACATACATACATATACATATATATATACAATATTTTAATTATATACTTATATAACATATCACTAACTATATATTTATATTGTATTTAATGTAATTATATATAATTTATATTACTAAATGCCACTCCATGTATCGGCTTCTGCTCTGGCTTGCTCTGACCTCAAGGCAACTTTATTGACATACAAATAAAATCACATTTCAATACAAATAAAATATCACTATAACTCCATTTTATCAGCTCAATTCTGTAGTTGTGCAAAAGAGATTACTTTCTTTCAGAACCAACAAGCAAAAGTCACTCTGGGTTGTATGCTATTTTTTACATTAGATGTGAGTTTGAATTGAAGTTCACAATTTAAGATCTTTTCCAACATGACAAATACGTAAGAGGCAAAGGCAGAAGATTGATGTCAGAGGAAACCCAAACCCATCCCCTCAGAAACATGATATTTGATGTCATAATAACTATCACCTAGTAAGTAGGAATACCATTGTGTATACTTACTGAATTTAGGGATCCTGTGCATTTGCTTTGCTATTTACATGTCTTTTGTTATTCCCACAATATCTCTGTTACTTTCCTCTGAAATCATCTGAAGCTTTCCATATATTTGTAAATGCAAAATATGTAAATACCAGCAATGTGATATGGCCAAGAGGTTTATGATCTACTAATGAAAAACATGTGTACACACATCTATATAGATATAGAAATGTATGCATAATATTAATCATAACACATGAAGATTGATTAGGTAAATAATAATGGGGGAAAGATCATAGAACAATTTGATCAGTAAGTCACTGATAATGCTGGAAAGCAATGGCCAAATGTTAGATCAAACAAGGTCATAGAGGGAGAGTGTACAAAGCATATTTTTTAAATAAAATGTACTTAAATTACACAATATTGATTATCTTACATTTGATTGATTTGTTCTAAAGAAGGAATGTGACTATGAGTCTCAATTGTAAAGTGTCTCTAGGACTACACTGAGCCCTTCTCTGTCAGGGCTAACCATGACAAATGACACTGAGGGAGAATTAATATGTTCAGAAACATTGTGAAATTAGTGTTGGCTATGCTATATGTGGAGGGTCCAAAACTCACCTGCTTGGCATCTGCTGAGCCAAGCAGCTTTGAGTTTAGTGTCTAGTATTTGCATTGCAAATAAACACCCAGTAATTGTATTTTCCACTTGCCAGTGCTTACAGGATACACATCAAGAATTGTTTTGTGAAGGCCAAGTATTCAACAGCGAACAGTGTATGAAACTTGGTGCCAAGTGGAAATTGTGCCCATATTTTCAATGTGATTTTAAATTATGGAGATCTTTCTATCATAATTTTAAAGGTTAGACTATTTTTTAGCCTTGAGCTTTTCAGGAATATTTCCAACTCTTCCTTAAAGTTGTTTAACAGGAAATCTTCTTTTAATCATTGTTACAGTTTGGTTTTTCTTTCTAATTATCCCCTTGGACAGGAATCCAAACAAAATTAACTAAGCCAGAAAATATCCCTTTCTGCCTTTGCTGTTCTATTAACTCTGAGATGATTAACAGGTGTCAATTATAGAGGTCCTTCTCAAATTGGATGCACTTTTAAAAAAAATAGAATAACTTATGAACTTGGTAAAAACAAACAGTGACACGTGTTTCCACATCTTTCACTAATTTAGAGGAGACTGTTTATTTACAGTAATGAAGCCAATTTGTAGGGATATGGGAGCTATGTGACCCATACATTGGCCTTGGACAGTTCTAATGTGTTTGTGTCTGACTGAAATTAATGTGGAAAAAGGAAAGAATTTTCTCCTTCTTTCATGGCTCAGGATTTTAATGATAGTCCTAGGGAATGGCGAGGAACGTCCTAATCATGGATGGGAAGCAATAGACATATTGAATATCCTAGGGTCTGAATGAGGAATATCTTTGTGGAAATTGTAGAGCCTTTTGGAAATAGCACCCACCAGGCAGTTATAGGCCTCTGGGGATTGAGCTTGAAGGTGAGACTCTCTTCTTTTTTAACGTATCTGGATTCATCCACAATATTTTTTTATTCATAGTCCCCTAAGATTTAATAAGCTCTGTTCCAAGTTTTTGTACCCAAGGACAGAGACTTAGTCATCCCATCAATAAAGATCATTTCCTTTTAATGTAAAGGAAAGTAAATATATTATCTTTAAACACATTTCTGTCAGCTGTTTTCCCAGAGTAATGAGCAAGGTAACAGATTCAAAGGGACATTTCAGTCTTTTATTTATTTTAACTTTTAATTGAATCTTTGTGGATTTCACATCATGTACCCCAATCCCACTCATCTCTCCATACCTTTGTATCTGCCATCTGCTGTTGCAACCTTACCCCCCCAATTAAATTAAATTAAAAAATATAATGTGGTGATATATTATGTAACCTAATAAAATTTGCCTGAGAATCAACAAACAGAACAAACCACTGTAGTTAGAGTTTTCCTGCCTGGCCCAGTCAGGACAAATCTCTCTCACCCGCCAGATGCTTAGACCCAACCAAGTAAACACACAGAAACTTATATTGCTTACAAACTGTATAGCTGTGGCAGGCTTCTTGTTATCTACCTCTTCTATCTTAAATTAACCCATTTCTTTTAGTCTATACTTTGCCACATGGCTTGTGGCTTACCAGTGTCTTTACATGTTGCTTCTCATGGCGGCAGCTGGCAGTGTCTCTCTGCCCCAGCCTTTCACCTCCCAGAATTCTCTTCTCTCTTGTCCCGCCTATACTTCCTGCCTAGCCACTGGCCAAACAGCATTTTATTTATACAGAGCAATAACCACAGCACTTCCCCTTTTCTTTTTTTTTTTTTTTTTAAAAAGGAAGGTTTTAACTTTCACATAGTAAAATTACATATAACAAAACAATTATCAAACAAGAATAACAGTTACAAAATTAAAGAAGATATCCTATCTATCTTATATTTGTGAGTCTAAGGTTTCATATCTAACTTATCTTTTATCATAACTGAGAAAATTATAACTATCTAATCTTCAACCATATCAAAGACCTCAGAAGGATATAATATTAACTGAGAACCGGGAGAAGGATGCAAGCAACTTTTGGGAGTCTTGCAGGGTAGACAGAGACAGCTGGCAGCCTGGACAGTCACCTAATGTTCCTTTGTAAAGTTGGGGCATTTGTCTTCAGCCCACAGGGCTAGAGTCTCTTGGCCACTTCTCTCAGTGTCCTGTAGAATGTCTGGCAGTTTCCTCTGTGAAGCAGGAACCTGAAGGACCATTTTGTCAAGCAAAGTTTAGTGGTCACCTTTCTATGGGTACTGCATGTCCAGTCGATCAAGCAGTCCAGGCAAGAACAGTTTCTTGCCCAAATGGCTATTTTTGCAAAGGTGAAGATAAGATATGAAGTGTTTTCAATGCCCATCCTCCTCTCTGAAGTAAATTGGTGCTGCCAGGAGCAGACATGTCTCACTGTCCAGAAAGTCTAAATTTTAAAAGTATTTTAAATGCCATATTCTGTAGGTCTTTGAAGTATTTGAAGATTACCTATCTATCTGAAATATCTCTATGTATACCTAGAAGACTTAACTAACATGGCTACAAGTATGATTATCATAGATGACTAATTATTAATCTATTTTTAATTATCCATTACAATTTAAATGAGCTATACAAACATAATACCTTAAACATGAGTAGAAATATGCACACAGTATAACAAAATTAACTTTAAGTTTGTATCAATAGACTAAAATCTATACCAATGTAAAACATTTTAAATGAGTTGTTGCTCTTTAGAAGTAAGTTCATTAATCTACCCTTTCATCCAATCATATCTATATCATATCCCCCTTTTATCTTTAGAAAAAGATTGCATTTATAATCAACCTGTTTTAAATAAAATAGTGGTTTTTCTCTGTCCCACACCAGAGGGCTCTTCTGATTTGGGACACAAGAATCTCTTAAACTTTTCTTTTAGCAATATGTCTGGGTTTAGAGAAGGAGTGAGCCAATTCCATCTCAAAAGCCAGCTGGGAATTTGGGCGTAGTTTCTCTTACTACTTCCTGCTGGAGGTGGGTGCTGTATCTTATGGGGACACAAAGAAAATTTTAGGATTATGGAGTAGTCCCTGAGGGTAAACCTCTGAGCCAGTTGCCTTGAAACCATTTTGGATGTTGGATCATCTGGGCCATGGTGTCATCGGAGACCTTTCAGGTGGTCCTGGCTGATCAAACCTGATCTATCTTAATCTGGAACAAACCCGCAGCCTCTGGCTTTCTGTGGAAACAAAAGCAGAGACTCTTTTCCAAAGCAACATATCCTTATATCCAAATTTTGAAGTCAAGTTACCTTTAAAATTTACATATTTATTTAATTCAACAGCTTTTACAATCAAATCTTTTTCTACAATTAAAAATCCCAAAGACAACACAAACCAGATTCTCTGTGTAATATCCATCTTTGTAAGACTAAAACGCCACTGTGGCTGCTGGCTCCACCCACCTCAGCTTCCCAACATGGCGGTGGTACAGTTTACTGCCAGCTCTGGGTCTGGAGCCATGTGTACCATCAACTATCAGAAGCAGTTCTATCAAAGCAGTTCATAGCCCAGAAACCTTTTGTTGTTGTTGTTGTTGTTTTTAACTAGCAAAGGCTAAATCTACCACACAGCAGAGTAAAGTGACGCTTGTAGATTCCTCATTCCCGCCACACTGTGGGTCAGATGCACAGGCCAGGAACCCGCCATAGTAGCTCAAGCCGGCAGGCTGCCACTAACTTGAAAGAGACAACTAGGACGCTGTTTTTAGCTCCGTTTAGAATCTTTTTTTCTCAGGTTGAAACTCTTGCCAACACGATGGACACCATTTGTAGTTAGAGTTTTCCTGCCTGGCCCAGTCAGGACAAATCTCTCTCACCCGCCAGACTCTCAGACCCAACCAAGTAAACACACAGAAACTTATATTGCTTACAAACTGTATAGCTGTGGCAGGCTTCTTGTTATCTACTTCTATCTTAAATTAACCCATTTCTGTTAGTCTATACTTTGCCACATGACTTGTGGCTTACCAGTGTCTTTACATGTTGCTTCTCATGGCAGTGGCTGGCAGTGTCTCTCTGCCCCAGCCTTTCACCTCCCAGAATTCTCTTCTCTCTTGTCCCGCCTATACTTCCTGCCTGGCCACTGGCCAAACAGCATTTTATTTATACAGAGCAATAACCACAGCAAACCACTAGATCAAACATAGATGCCAGGCAGTAGAGTCACACACATTAAATCCTAGCACTCAGAAATCAGAGATCCATCTGGATCTCTGTGAGTTCAAAGCTATCCTAGATTACATGAGATTTATTGAGTTTAGGAGAGAAAATAGAGCCAGGCAGTAGTGGTACAAACCTTTAATCCCAGTACTGGGAAAGGCAAATGCCTTTAATCCTAGGAAGTGATGGTTGGGCAGAGAAAGGTAGATAATTCGTGAGGAGACGGGAATACAAGGGTTTTTGCGAGAAGCATCCCTTTCAGCTAGAGGCTCTTTCAGGCTGAGGAATCTAGAGGTAGGCCTTGGCAGTGGCTTGTTCCTTTGTCTCTCCAATCTTTCAGCATTTACCCCAGTATGTGACTATGGCGTTTTTATTATAAGACAATGTGAGCTTCAAGCAACAATATAAAGTCTTGATGTGGAAGCTAAGCTATAGTATGGCACAGTGAGTCACATAGTGTACACTTTAGTCCATACATCTTTACCTGAAAATGTTCTTTGCAATGAGTCATTGATCTGGTTTGAGGCCTCTGGCTTCTGCTATACTATGAATACTGGATCCTCCTAGGACTCCTCTTGATATCTTGTTGCTTCCCTATGTCTTGGAGATCAGGCAGCTTTGGATCTGCAGGTCCAGCCCCTTCTTCACATGCTCCAGTAGTTCCTGGATAGAGTTGGAGTGGGCCAACTCAGAGTTCTGTATCTAGACCTAGCTGGTAGCTGTCTCACCACCAGGGTGAGTTCTCCAGCACTGCCACAACTATCTCACCCAATGCCTCAGACAGCAAGGGACAGAGTCAATTCACCTGCTCTCATGCCCTCTGGGGCTTGCTCACTGGCACCCACTCCACCAAGGTCAGCTCTATTCTGCTGTGGAGGTAAAGTACAGGGCCCACTCTCCCTAGCTCTTCAGCTGGTAAGGGACAGAACCAGCTCTCCAGCTCTCATGTTCCAGAGGCCAGAACAACATTTCTAATCCAAACTGTTACTTTCCTTGAAATCCAGTCTGTGGATTTTTATTGGTGAAATTATTAAGGCCACTCCACGTAGTTAAAAGGGAGGTTTATTTTGTGGGGTAACTTACAAATGAAGGGGTAGGTTGCAGGGTCTGGCAAAGGTATAGGGTAGTCCGGCGGTGTTCTCTGGAGAACTCTGCTCGGTCCACCTCCAGCGTCTGGCATCCCGGAACCAAGAGAGCCACCTCCTCCTGCTCCTCGGTCTTCCGCTCCCTCCTCTGCCCCGCCTTGTGGGCGTGATCATTACTGAAGCCTCAATGGAGGTTGGAACTTCCAGGCCAATGCTGGGATGGCTATCCACTACAGATTTTGTTGTTGCTGTTACTTTTAAATGGTTCCTTTAAAGTATTAGCCACTGTGTATTATATACAATAAATGTGAAAAAGTCAATTAATGTGGGACTAGAATGCTATTTTTTTAGAAATACAATAGTCTCCCAAACATTTTAGCTAAAGGACATTGTGGTGGTATTGTGTTCCCCAAAATAGTGCACACTAATAAATTTATCTGGGGTCAGAGAACAGACAGCCACTAGATACAGAGGCTAGAAAGTGGTGGCACTCACACCTTTAATCATAGCATTCCAGAGGCAGAAATCCCGTCTGGATCTCTGAGTTCAAGGCCACATTAGAATCAGCCAGGCATAGTGACACATGTCTTTAATCCCAAGAAGTGAGCCTTTAATCCCAGGGAGTGATGGCAGAAAGCAGGAAGATATATAAGTGGTGAAGACCAGAAACTAGAAGCATTTGGCTGGTTAAGCTTTTAGGCTTTGAGCAGCACAGTTCAGCTGAGATTCATTTGGATGAGGACTAAGACGCTTCCAGTCTGAGAAAACAGGATCAGCTGAGGAACTGGCAAGGTGAGGACACTGTGGCCTGTTCTGTCTCTTTGGCCTTCCAGCATTCACCCCAATACCTGGCTCCAGGTTTGATTTCATTAATAAGACTCTTTAAGATCTCTGCTACAGGACACCTTTCAAGACTATGTCACATGTAACTTTTTTTCTGGTAAGCATAGGTAAATTTTATTCAGAATAATGCTTAACTTTGTGTGTGAAACAATTCTACTGAGAAATAAAGCTTTATGAATTCTAGCTGTTGGTCAGAAAGAAAACAAAATAGAAAATTGGACATGGTCTTTTTTATGACTATGACAAAGAATTTGGACCAAAGCAATTAGATAATTGACTGTTAGACAAAGGACAAACTAATAGTCCATTTAACAACCTAAAACTTTGATTGATTAAATCAAATCATCATTTATGACTATAGTTTTAACTCATGTATTTTAACTGATGAATAAACAATAAAATTTATGTGTAATGCTGGATTATCATGCCATACTTCAATGTCTGCATATTCATGATATGAAGTGTAAATCATGGCAAATATTTCTTAAAAATTTACTATTTCCTTAAAATGAAAACTAAAAAAATCCTGTGTTCTAGGTTTTGAATTTTTTTCAGTTTTAAGATAGCTTTAAAACAATGCATGAAAATATCAGTAGAACAAAATTTTAAGAAGAAAATGCAGACTTTCTTATAAAATTAATATGCTCTATTTTGGTTAAAAATGTCTTGAATTGTATAAATCCAATCTGAAGAAATATTATTAAATTTATTGTAATTTTTTATTAAGAGAGCCAAAGATAATTTATGTAGCTTATTTTATGACATTTCCATTTCCATAAATTTTTCAGCTTTAGTAATTTAAATATTTATTGATATTTTCATCCTAAGTGTTTTTGAGTCTTAATATAGATGCAGTAGTATGTCTTAGGCTACTACAGGAAAAAGGCACCATGAAAGAAACAAAATCATAGCATGACCTATAATATGTAAAGTATGGAAAACTAGGAAAATGCAAGATCTTTTTTTGATAATTCATCATCTGTGCTTTCTGGGCACTTTCCTAAGACTTCCTCAGCAATCCTCTCTCCTTGCTAGGTGTGATTGTCTTGGTTGGCCTCTGCTTTCTTACTTATACGGTCATAATTCTGCTAAGAATTAAAAATCCAGGGAACTCCTAATCTTTCTATGCTTTTTGAATACCAGAGCCTGGATAAATTTATAAGGAACAGAATTTTATTTTCATACCTCTGTGGATTAGAAAGTTGAACGTGGATTTGCTGGCAGTTATTGGTGTTTGTCCACAGCTTAGAGTCTATTTTCCAGGTGATGTTAAACATGTTGCTTCCTCCTGAGCACAGGGATGCTGTGTTCTCTTGTGACAGAGCACTAGAACAGAATAACCCCTTTTTATGAAAAGGACAAGGTCTGATTTCTGAGGGCTCTATTCTCATGACCTACTCATCATAAAAGATGTAAACTCCTAATTCTATCCTGTTCTCTATTGTGTAAGTGTATAAATTTTGATGGACACACACAAACCTGAGTATATCAACTCCTCTAAAGCACCAAAGTAAAGGGAGACATACCTATCACTATTAAGTCAAATATGGAATCTGGAAATAGAGATGTGTAGATGTATCCGGCTTGTTAAATAAGAAACACAGAACCGATTGCAGAGTTAAAAACCAAGAGGTCAGAGCAAAAGCGGAAAACCTTACCCTTCACTGCTTCTGCCATTCTTCCTCTCCTCAAGAGACCTACTTCTGTGTGTCCTGTCTATTTAAAGACTTTCTGTTCTGTTTTCTCATTGGTTGTAAACCCAGCCACATGACCTCCTTGTCACTGCCTGTTTGTACAGACCTCCAGGTCGTCTATGGTTGGTATTGAGATTAAAGGCGTGTGTCTGCCATGCTGGCTGTGTCCTTGAACACACAGTGATCTGCCTACCTCTGCCTCCCAAGTGCTGGGATTAAAGGCGTGCCCCACTACTGCTCAGCTTCTGCTCTGGCTTGCTCTGACCTCAAGGCAACTTTATTGACATACAAATAAAATTACATTTCAATACAAATAAAATATCACTATATTTCCCCTTTTCTATTTTAATAAAAAGAAAAAAGGAAAAAGTTATAACTAATATAAGAAAAACTATATACAAAAGTACAATAACTATATATATACCATATATACAAACAATAAATACCTAAACCATGTCTAGTCCATTTGTATTTGACAAATTCAGAGAAAATAATTCCATTATCTATCCTATTTTGGTAAGTCCAGAATGTACCTGATTCACTTTTTATCCTAACTTACATAGCTAACAGAACTGTCTTATAACGTCTTTCAAATTTATACACTTACAGCTCTTAGTGAGTTTTTCTGAAATCCTTAACAAAGATAATTATAACTATAACTAACTGATCTTCAACTCCCTCAGAGACCCAAGAAGGAAATAATACTACCTAAAAAAAAATAAAAACAAGAAGTGCATGCAAGCAGCTTCCAAAAAAAAAATGTGAGTTGACAGAAACAACCAGCTGCCTGGACAGTCACCTGAGGTTTCTCCGCAGTGTTGGGGCATCATCTTCAGCCTATAGGCTTAGCGTATCTGACAGACTCTTTTGTGAACTAGGATGTATACAAGGTCAACAGTTTGACCTCACATTTGGTGAGAGCAGTCCATGTACCAGAAACACCTGAATTCCATTAGTGTCATGACATGATTCAGGATTTTAAATTCTGGAAATTATTGATGTCTTTTCAATTCAGCTGTCCATTTTTCTTGGCTGTGTATATGTGGCTTCATCTTGGCATCCTGTTCTTCTCCACATCTCTCTATTAAATGCCAGTCTACTATTGAGAGGGGTGAGCTTAGTTATTCTTCAAGAATAACTGTTTCATCTGCTGTTCCATTGCACATCAGAAGCCATTGGCCCACTCCCTGTTCAGCTGCCTTCGAAGAAAAGGGCACGGTACCTTTTACAGATTGCAAAGGTCACTCACTTCAGGGATGGTGCCATATTGTCCTGGCTTCAGAAGATGCCTTTTGTTAAAGCCACAATCACATTTGTTTTGGCAAGAATTGGTAGTACTTGGTATCATGTCCTGTCTGTCCTGTTTGTCAGCAGTTGATTCGAGGATACTTTGTTGTCCAGTGGCTAACGTTTGCCACAATGAAAGTTAGCTCCATATGCAATTTCTTCAATGCCCATATTTTCTCTGAAGTAGATTGGTACTGCCAGGAGCCGTCATGTCTCATAGTCATAGCAAAAAAGAAAAATTATTAAATTATTAAAACATTTTAAATGCCATATTCTGTAGATCTCTGAAGGGTTTGAAGATGACCTGTCTATCTAAAATATATCTGTTTGATCTTGAAAACACACCTAATATGACTATAAGTTCAATTGTAATGTCTAACCACTAATTTTCATTTCTATATATCCTAATAGTTGGTAATACTAACATTCAAGGATTAGCAAATTGCATTACATTGTCAAATGAACGGTATAAATACAATATCTCAAACAAAATTAGAAATACATGTATGGTATATTCTAACAATCTCAATCTCAATAATAATAATTTGTATACAATATAAGATAATCCAATTGAATGTAAAGTATTTAAAACTAGTAATTGTCTTTTTTTTAAACAAGCACCTTTTGCCTAGCCCTTTTCCTAACCCTTAGCAACAACTTGTAACCAACCCTCCTAAATAATGAAAACTATCCCAGACCCAATACCCATAAAAAGAACAAAAAACCACCCACCCCACACCACCCCTTTGGGAATGTGGGCGTCGAATTCTTAAAATTGCTTCCTGCTGGATATGGGCGAAGTTATCTTTATTCTGAAAAGAAAAAATTTGGGTTAATTGACAAATCCTAGGAAAGATAACTATATTCTTTGTTATCCATAATGCCAAAGTTCAGGGTTTATCTCAAGTCCTTATTCAAGTAGTCTTTGAAACTGGATCATCTCAGCTAGCCATCTCAGAATTGCTCTAAGCACTTTGTAGTCCAAAGCTGATCTGTAGATGATGTTTGTCAGCTTAGTGATATTATTTTCCATGTGGAATTGTCGTTGTGGGGCCCCATCTTCTTCCTGGAGATTTCAGTTGAAGTTAGGCCTGGCCGTGATTTCCTGCAGAAAACTGAAAAGAGACTCGAACACAAAGACATGTATAGGTAGCTAATCGAAGCCTTTTCTCTAGAATTTATTAGTACTCTATATGACCATTATTATCTTAACAAAGTTTAAAATATATATATATCTTGTAAATTTTGATATAAAATTCATACTTTAAGAAAAGTTTAAAGAATCAGAATAGAATCAAAGAATTGAGATTAGTAATAGAATAGTCCCTTAATTAATTTGGTTTTTTTCCTGTCCCATGTCAGAAGATGGCTCTTTCTTCTGGTATGATACAGGGAGTTTTCATTTTCTTTTTAACAACATGCTTGAGTTTAAAGGAGGAGAGAGCCATTCTCCAACTCCAAAATCAGCTTGAAGCTTTAATTGAACTGGGACTACAAGAAGACTAAGAGTATTAAATTTTTAGAGAAGGGCAGAAACAAACATTTAGGAAGATTTATAAAATTTTGTAGATGATATACCAATAGGCCATTTTACTCTTTTTTCCTGGGACAGATGATTTGTCCTTTTTCTTCAGTTGTCTCATTTGTCCAGTGTTCTTCAGATTCCTTAGCCTTCATTCTCCTAAAAGACAAAAACAAAAACCCTTTCCCAAGGAGATGACCTTAAATACTCAGCTTATGAAATAACAAATCATGTAGATGAGGGAAATGATGCCTGATTTCTTGTATCTTCTCTTTGTCAACAATTCTTTCTGTGCACTGAGCACCCAAGGCAATAGGAAGATGCAATGTAATTGAAGATGGACTTCTAGACAAGGTACCAATGAGACTGAGTCTAAGTAGATCAACACAATAGTGTGACCTATGCCTAAAAAGTAGATTTCCTGTTTATGGGTAAAAGATTATATAATAAATTATACTTTCTTATGGCCATAACTTTATATATATATATATATATATATATATATATATATATATATATATATGAATGTGTGTATATTGTTATATATCTATTCACTTATTTAACTTTTATGTTTTAACCAGAATGTTTTTAGATTGATAGAATTTGAAAAACTACCAAAACAGAGTACCATGTGTCCTTTACTCATTATATTAGTAATATTTCTTATCAATGAAACAAAATGCCTTACAGAAACAGCTTTAAACAGCTTGGTTTTGCCTCAAGTTCCAGTCTATCATAACAACCGTTAACTTGGCACAGACTAGACTTACTTTAGAGGAGAGTCTCAGTTGAGAGACTGCTCTGATCCCATTGACCTGCAGGCTGTCTGTGAGGGATTGCCTATGATTATTAATTGAAGTAGGAGGACCCAGCCCACCTTGGACAGCATCATTCTCAGGACAGATCATTTGGCCTATATATGAAGGCTAGCTAAGCACAAGAATGGGATGGAATCAGAAGCAAGCTGTGCTCCTCCATGGTTTTTGTTTGATTTGGATCCTACTTGATTTCCTGCCCTTAGTTCCTTCAATACATGCACTGTAATCTGGAAATACAAGACAAATCAATATTTTATTCTCTCAAGTTGCTTTTTATCAGACTGTTTTATCAGAGCAACATAAAGAAATTGGAACACAGAGAAAGGCCTACCTGGCAGTTGGAATGACTCAGTGTACAGTAGTGGGTGTTTGAAACTGACTCTTCCCTTCAACATGGTTTGGGCAGAGAGAAGTCATCCTCAACTTGTCTGGGCTGGAATCTTCAAACACCAGTGCCCATTCCCAGTCATCCCACCACCACCAGTTGTACCTCCCACCTGCCATCTCCAAAGCAGCTCCATCAGCTATGAACAAAGCATTCAAAATCATGAGCCTGTGGAAGACATTTCATTTCAAACTATTGCATCCAGCATTCCCCAATTTTAACATCTTGTACAACCCAGGAGAATGTGTATTTCCACACTTCATTCTCTATTTTTCCCCTCCATATGATCAATTGCCCTTTCACACAAATCCTCTCTGTTTCTTAGGTGCTTTTGAGGACAATTAGGAACAATCACCAAAAAAGAACAGTTTCTAGCCTCCCTGAGCAGTTTCTGCTTTTCTTGCCCATATTTTTTTCATGTTATTGTCTTGAGTCACATGGTCTGTATTTGAAGGCTGAGTCTTCATTTTAAGAGCTGCCAGTGTACAATTCCTCAAAAGGGCTCAATCTAAGTATAGCATGTTCATGTTTGCATGTGTATAATAATACATTAATTAACATATACTGTTCTTACAGAAAAAATATATATGTTTTATTAATAAGAAAATTATTAAAGTACATATATATCATTCAAAAACAAAGCATTGATGTTAAGTATGAGAATTATGGCATCTTTGTGCAATGACAAATTTACAATCAGATATTATTTGTACACAACTTTAAACTTGCCTTCATTTAACTTCATTAATGGGCTAATTGATGGAAATTCTAGAGTTTTGTTGTAGCAGTTTTAACATAAACTCTCAGTGTAATTTTGAAGTGAAGACGTGTTTTGCTTTAAAATTCAGTCACCATTTTTTACTTGAACTGAAAGGTGCATATTTGTTTGTAGAACTGGTGTGTGTGTGTGTGTGTGTGTGTGTGTGTGTGTGTGTGTGTGTTTGGACACGAATGATGAGTTACATAAAATTTTACATAGGACAGGTTTAAGTAGCATTTAATTTGGCTTTGCTGTCGCTGATATTTGTTTAATTATGTAAAGATTGTTGTATTTATTTATTTATGTTGTGGGATATTTGTTTAGCTAAGTAAAGATGTGTTGCTGTTCTACCTTGCCTGCCTAAGACACCTGTGTGGTATAATAAAAAGCTGAACAGCCAATAGTGAGGGAGGTGGTGTAAACAGAACTTCCAAGCATGGAGGGTAAGGAGGAGGGCAAATTTAGGTTCAGGGAAAGAAAGAAAAGAGACACTAGGGGAGAGCCAGGCATATGCTTAGAAGCAGAGAAGTAGGACATACAGAATGAAAGAAAAGTAAAAAGCCCTGAGGCAAAGTATAGATGACCAGAAACTGGTTAAATTAAGTTAAAAGAACTAGTACAACAAGCTGAAGCTAAGGCCAAACATTCATAACTAATAGTAAGTTTCTGTGTCTTTATTTGGGAGCTCGTTGGTGACCCAAAGAAAATTCCAGCTACCTTCAGCAGTTAAGAGCACTTGCTCCTCTTGAAGGAGACCTGGGTTCACCTCCAAGCCTCCACACTGTGGTTTACTATATCCTTAACTCAGAGGGACAAGAAGTTAGAGAGATTTCCTGGTAGGCAGACAGAGAGAATGGCCATGACCAGATGTCCTCGTTAGTGTCACTATTGCTGTGATGAAATACCACAACCAAAAGTAAATTGGGGCAAAATGGGTTTATTTGGCTTATACTTCTATATCATAATCCATCTCTGAAGAAAGCCAGGGCAGGAACATGGAGGCAGGAGCTGATGCAGAGGCCACAGGAATACTGCTTACTGGCTTTACTACCCATAGTGTTATCAGTCTGCTTTGTTATAGAACCCAGGACCACAGACTATGTGTGACACTACCTAGCCTTCACCCACTTAATCATTAATTAAGAAAATTCCCTAGAAGACTGCCTGCAGATGGATCATATGGAAGCATTTTCTCACCTGAACTATCCTCCTCACAGATCACTACAGTTTGTATCAAGTTGGCAGAAAAGTATCCAGCATCCTTGTAATAAAGATGGTTAACTTCCACAATGGCTGGCTTCTTTCTCACTCTCCTGACCTGAGACAGAAACCTGGCAGCTTTAAACAAAGGCCCATTTCTCCTACTGATGCACTGGCTCAGCCAGTTACAAGCTAAATCAGGACATGCTTACACAACAGTTGTGAGCCAATCAATCATCCTGTTTATTTTCAAATGGACGTTCCCTAAGTTAGGGGAGGAAGACCCTTCATGGACTGTCAAAACCAAAACCCTCAAGGAGATGCTGTGCTTCATGTTGAGTCCCTTCTCTATTGTGAGGAGGGTTTTTGTTCTAAGTCCACTGTTTCCTTATCCTTAACACACTCTTTTATTTTTCAACTGCTGATTCTATCTACTGCTGTTCCTGTGTTGAGATTTCTTCACTGCTACCTGTGCTGCTCAAGATTTTGCCTGCACTTGCATTATTTAACTGGCAGAGCAAATGAACCCCATCAAAACTGTAGATGGAGAGGAAGCCAGTACGCTATTCTCACCTTTGAATGCACAAGGCACACACACACACACACACACATACACACACACACACACACACACACACACACACACACACACGCACACATGTTCTTCTCTGACTTCCAGGTGTATGCCTTGACACTCTTCCACATGACCCCAATAAATAAATGAATTTTAAAATTAAAAATATATTTTTTATTATTATTATTATTATTATTATTATTATTATTATTATTATTTTAATTGTGTGTATCTATGAGTCAGACAGACAGAGAGAGAAAGAAAGAGAAAGATACATGCCTGTAAGTGCAGGCATGGGATCATACATGCCTGGGGCACATATAGAGGTCAGAGGACAACTAGGGAGAATCAGTAGTCTCCTTTAACCATGTGAATCTTGGGAGGGAACTCAGACACTCTGGGTGTCAGTTGTCAGCAGCGGACGTTCTTCCCTGCTATACTAGTCAGGGTTCTCTAGAGGAACAGGAATTAAAGAATGAATATATATAAAGGGGATTTATTAGAATTGTTTATAGGCTGTGGACGAGCTAGTCCAACAATGGCTGTGTACCAATGCACCAGTAGTTGTTCAATGCACGAGGCTGGATGTTCATACCTCAGTATTATTACACCTCATTTGTATGACTTTCCAATGCACCTTGTACATTTCTTTTTTTCTAAATAAATTTTGTTTTTATTAAGAGATTTTTCTACTCATTTTATATACCAACCACAGATTCATCTGTCCTCTCTCCTCCTGGCCCCCAGCCTTTTCCCCCAACCCCATTCCCACCTTCTCCAAGGCAAGGTCTCCCATGGGGAGTCAACAGAGCCTGGTACATTCAGTTGAGGCAGGTCCAAGCACCTTCTTCCTGCACCAAGGACTGGGCAGAACAGATCCCTAGCCCCTAGGCCCGGGGGCACCTTGTATATGTCTATAGTTCACTTTAGATCATATCTGTTTTTTCTCCCCGAGGATAAATTGTCTTTGAGAGGTTGGGGTGGGTGTTGTAGTCTGCTAGGTTTCCTAGTGGCTGTACCCAGCAGGACTGTGTAAGAGGCTGATTGAACCACGGGCCTGAGTATCAAGTGTTTTAAGGGTCTACACTTGACTGTAACTAGCAAGGGGGCGGTCTTTTGCTCTATCCCTTGGCATTATTGTAAATAGGCTTTTGGAATAAAGTTTGGGGCTGGTGGATGAGGATCCAGCCCACCCAAGTCTATCCTTTGTTTTCTCACTGTTTCTCTCCCCTCTTTATTTCTAACTCTCTTATTCCTCATTCCTCAAGAGTCAATGGGGTAAATAAATGTGGGGGCTGGTCTGCCACAGTTGGGTCCATTCCAAGAGACACAAGTTTATCATTCAAAGATGGTAGATGTTAAATAAATATCCACCTCTGAACTGCTTGTTATTCCAATAATTTAAGCAAAGGAATGCCTTTCTTTCATGTGTTCAGGGGCAAAGAGGAGTCATATCATTAATCATGATGTTCTTAATGAATACATAAAAAAATTGGTATAGTCTGAAGATGAGTCCACTAAGATGTCAGAGTACATCTTACTTACACTATATTTTTGTTAATTTGAAGCTTATTCAGTTTCTTATATAATGCGATATAATTGCTAGATAGCATTTAAAATAAAAATATAAAATGATATTTAAAATTACATACTTTGCATACGTTAAAATGAATCTAAAATTGTAATAGTTTATATATACATATATATGAACATACATATACACATACATTATATATATTCACATACATATACATGTGCATATATACATATAATCTATAGATACAGAGACAACAAGGTGACTCAGCATGCAGCAGGGATTGGTACAAAATCTGACAATCTGAGCAATCTCTTGAACCCACATGGTAGAAAGAGAGAACTCGCTCCCACAAGTTGTTTACTGAACTCCACATAGGTACTATACACACATACACACACACACACACACACACACACAGAGTAAATAAAATCACGCAATAAATAGTGAAGTGGTTTTGTCTTATAGTGCAGTTCTTATATGTCCTAATAGTATTGCATGTTAGGTCAGGTGTTCCACAGTTTAAGCAGCAAAGAGGAGTGAAAATACCCTGCTAGGTTTGGCTGCCACTCAAACCTAATTCATTTTATGTCAAATGGATTCAGTGCTTTCAAGGATAGAATTCAATTTAATTTTTGGCAAATAAATGAGCTCCTACTTTGAAGAAAATACCATTGGAAATTTTTTTTCATAGCACTTTTTCATATTTAGAAATAATATTTTGATGAGTGAATATAAATCAATTAACTAATGTAGTGTGTGATTAAATCATTCTGCAATTTAAAAAAAAATGGTTTAGCCAAGTACGACAGTACATGCCTTTATGTTTGATGTCTATCCTCCTGTAAATTCTTAGAGGCCTATGCTAAACAGGCTCTTACACAAAGATTGTTTTTAACCACCCTCATCTATCTCAGTATATGGTAGAAGAAAAATCTGTGGCTTGAGGGTTTAAACAATTCAGTGTTATGAGCATCAGGGATCATCTCATTTTCCTTTTCAAAGAACCTAGACTCAACACAATGCCTGACCAATCTATTTGATAGTCCTTTCCCACAGTATAATATGAGTTTTAACTCATATTTGGTTTGGTTTGGTCAAAATAGCCATAGAATATCCATTGATTACGATATCTGCATTCACTCTTCAGGTGTACAGGAAAGTATCACCCTGAAAGAGTTGACAGTCATGTCTCACAACAGGAATGTAAGAGTTGAATTCCTTTAAATACAAATCAGCCTGTCAAGGCAGCTGAGTAGCATTGGCCAGAACTATAGAGAGGCCCTTTGACATGAATTCACAATGAGCAGGATACTGAGCCAGGATTCCTAAGGAGCTGTGTTTTTATAAGGACCAATTGTTTTCAGTTAAGGAGTCTACTTTCTTGAGAAAAGGGCTATGAGCCCAACTGAACAAAATATTTTTGTGAGGAAGGAACATTTTGAATAATCTGTCAGGAAATGAAGACTGGCTAATTTACAGAGCTTTCTAAATGAGTAATTCTTGGGAAAAATGAGCTAACTGCTAATTTGGGGCTAATTACTCTCTTACCATAATATCATAGAAAGGCTCAATATCTATATTTGCAAAGTGGAGCAAAGAACCTTACTTTAACAGTCATTATTATTTGCCTTGGTAAGATGACTCAAGGGATAAAGAAGCTTGTTGCCCATCCTTATCACTTCCTAGTTCCACATTTAAACGCTTATTAAATTTCTGAATTCTCTCCAATCCCAATTCATCTTCTAGACTATGGGAAACATCACTGTGCTTTGCAATGGCTACAGTACCTTCTTTATTGGAGAGCTATGATATTCTGGTGACTGGAGTCTGCTGTGATACATAGGAACAAAGGGAGAGTGGAAAACATACATAACCACACATGAGAATTTGGGAAACACAAGCATCCAGAGCCCCAAAAGTACTTGACTTAAAATGGCTTGACATTTGGCTTTCCAGATTCTTGAAGTAATGCACTGATTCTCTTTCTTTGAGCATTTTCCAATAGGTTATCTGAATTTTGCATCAAGCAGCATGGTAACTGAGAACTGAGGAGCTGAGTTCCTGATCCTCATTTTTGCAGGTCAGTTCTGCAGAAGCAATAAAGTAAATATCCCCCTTCTATAGTAGAATATTATTTTAAGGTGTGTTATTTTTGTTTATGTTGCATTTGTTTCACTCTATGAAGCTGTGTTACTGTGCCTGTGTAAAATACCTGATGGCCTGATAAAGAACTGGATAATAGTAAAGCAGGAGAAAAGATAGGTAGGGCTGGCAGGCAGAGAGTATAAATAGAAGGAGAAATCTAGGACGAGAGAAAGATCTAGGAGTCAGAAAAGGAGGAGGACTCCAGGGGCCAGACACCCAGGTACACAACAATCTATGGAGTAAGAGTAAGATTCACAGAAGTTAGAGAATGGGAAAAGCCCAGAGATAAAAGGAAATCAAGATAATTTAAGTTAAGGAAAGCTGGCTAGAAACTAATCCAAGCTAAGTTTGGGCATTTATAATTAAGAATAAGTCTTCGTGTGTGATTTATTTGGGAGCTGGGTGGCTGCCCCCCCCCAAAAAGAGCCCAATAACAACTTACAATACTCTTCAACACAGCGTTGTGTAGATCATTACAAACACAAAGAAATCTTTTACAATGAATTTGAGAAAAATGAGGCACACAACACTGTATTTTCTTCTCAAAAATGTTTGCTGAACATATATGAGATATGAAACGAGAATCTAGGTGCTGAGAACATGAGAGAGACAAAACAGATAGAAAACCTTTGATTATATGGTCACTCTTTTAACTTAAAAGAATACACACAACATAAGAATTTAAGAAATTACTAGTACTTGTCTATAGAGTGAGATTCTATATATCTTTTGCCTTTATTATAATTTAGAAATTTTCAAAGAAAACCCATATTATGTATCATCATTAACTTTGTCTACAGGAGGACACTGGACATTATAGAATTAGTGAGATGTAGAAGGGAATCGATCTTTGGTTTTAAATCCAAAGTCTAAGTGATGCTTCCAAGGGCACCTAAATGTAAGTGACTTAAGGCACCAATTGGAGACTTTAAATTCCCAGCTCAATTATGTTGTCCTTGTCCTACACAGACCCCAAGGCAATGAAAAATAGAAGGTGATCTGAACTATAGATCAGAAAAATATTGGGAAAATTAATCATGACAATTCATAATCTTAAAATAAGATCATTCATAATCAGTAATGAAGGAATTTATAAATTGAAATATAAATTTAAATTTTATAATAAGTAAAGACATCACAAAAATAAAAAATTAATGGAGAAACTCAAAGATAGTAAACATAATTAGTTTTAAGAATTTTGTATCCTAGATGTTACATGTAATACTCAGATATTTCCATAATCAAAGTGTTACAAGGGAGTAATTTGTTAACTGACAGTATTATTAAAGCATGCTATATACTCAAAATTTGAGTTTTATTCATATTACAAATTTTACAATATTAAGAATTTTTCTTTGCTTGTTAAATGTCAATATTTACCATATATTTAAAAGTAAAGGTGCATTTCTTATAAGTCTATATTTTCCAAATTAGAGTTTCTTTAATGAAGGTAATTTGCCCTAAATATAAGATATAAAAATGAATGTGAATTTATTATTGCAAGAAAATTAAAAAAACGTGTCAGTCTAACAATAACTTATCAAATATGAGATAAGTTCATCACATAAATATGACACATGTATGGACATACACAAACTTGCACATGTGAGTACATGACTCAGTATTATATAAAAGGTAATTAGTTATTTCATATATATAAATGTTTAAATAGTTCTACTTTTTACTTCATACCTGTCTATTTAAAGACAACAAGTACAATTTATGACAGGTGACTCAGTCCTTGTCAGTAAAAATATATCTGTGAGCTCCATATCAACAGAAAATACATTATTATTCTTATATTTTTACAAAAAGAGAATAACATATCTTTGTTAAATTCTGAATGTTTATGTAATAAGATTTACAGTTTATGAAAATGAAGCACAAAATTGTTACAATGATTGATTTAAAATAAATAGATTTGTAATGTAGGCAAAAAAGTATAAAATGTAATTAATAGCATTTTAACATAAAAATGTTTTGTTTTCCACATATTATTTACTATTTTATGATATAGACCATCATTTTTGATGCATTTTTTTCTACATGCTTGGAAGAGGTAAATGCATTCCTCTGTCAAAACAACTGAGGCAAAATATAACTTTTATGTAATAAACCACATATAATCTGTCATATTGCATAGGACAATGCAATACTTCTAAAATCCAATCAAATCACTTCATGACCAATTTTATATTGAATCATCTCTGATGTTGCCAATGTGTCTATCATTATTCATATGAACCACAGTCATGAAATCTATGAAAATTATATGTGAATCGACATCAGGAATATTTTGTCAATTTTTTAAAAATAAAATTGGCAAACTGTGCTTTAACCACTAGATAAATCATTTCCTCAACTTAAACATAAAGAAAATCTATATTCCTTTCCAAAATTAAAAATAGCTCTACTATGTAATTCAAGTATCTCCACTCTGATATGTAAAAAAGAAAATGAATGCATATCTTGGAAAGATATTTCACTCTATGCTCATTTGCAACATCATTCAAAATGCCAACATATGGAAACAATCCAAGAGTCTATCAATAGGTCAATGGATAAAAATGTAGCAAAACACAAAATTAAATAACATGTAGGCATTACAAGAATGAACTCACATCGTTTGTAACAGTGTAGATATACATGAATGACATCATGCTAAATGTAATAAGTCAGAGGCAGGAAATCACAGACTGTGTAATCTCATTATATGTAGAATCTAAAATTATCACATTCCTAGAAGATAAGAAGGGTTGTCAAGAGGCAATGTACAAGTAAGCCCAAATGTTCAATTGAGCTGAGCATCTTCTAGGTCTGTTAATCCAGCTCTGTGCTAATGGAAGTGATAAAGTTTACAGAATTTACAACATATATTAAATCCTTGCATTATGTTCACTGAGTATATGCAATCTTTATATTAAGGGCAGTAATCAATGTACTTCTCAGACTTCAATAATGGAAGTAAAGAGCAGAGATTGTATAACTCATGAGCATGTCAAAGGAAGATATAAGATATTTACCTCTGGAAGTGGATGCAGCGATCCTCGGCCAGGCCCCAGGTGGAGCTCCAATAGTCCAATTGTCGAGAAAGAGGAGGGACTGTAAGAGTGTGAATTGTTGAGACCAAGATTGGAAAAGCACAGGGACAAATAGCCAAACTAGTGGAAGCACACAAATTATGAACCAAAAGCTATGGAGCCCCCAACTGGATCAGGCCCTCTGGATAAGTGAGACAATTGAATAGCTTGAACTGTTTGGGAGGCACCCAGGCAGTGGTACCTGGACCTGTCCTTAGTGCATGAGCTGGTTGTTTGGAACCTGGGGCTTATACAGGGATACTTTGCTCAGCCTGGAAGGAGGGGACTGGGCCTGCCTTTACTGAATCTACCAGGTTGAGCTGAATCCCCAGAGGAGTCTTGGCCCTGGAGGAGATGGGTATGGAGGGGAAGGGCTGGGGGGAAGGTGGGGGCGGGGGCTGGAGTGGGTAGGACAGGGGAACCCATGGCTGATGTGTAAAATTAAAATACAAATATAATAAAAATACATCGTTTTTCTTATTTTTATTTTTTTAAAAAAAGATATTTACTGCTATTGCTCTTTAATTTAATTTTTAAAATTTATTTTCAATTGTTTGAAAACTTCATATGTGTATATAATGAGTTTTGATCAAATCCATTCTTCCTTCCCCTCTCTCTCAAGTTCTAAATTTGACAGCTCTATCATAATCCCTACCCTAAAGGCTAAGAATCATCACAGAAGAGAGAACAGACATAATGAAAGAGCCAGAGGCTGTTGTGGACTATTATGTTAAGGTGTGTTATATTTGTTTATGCTGTATAACATTTGTTTAATATGTAAAGATGTGTTGTATTTTTTTTATGTTGTATTTGTTTAATTATGTGATACTATCTTATTTAGCCTGTCTAAAACACCTAGTCAGGAGAAAGGATAGTCAGGGCTGACAGGCAGAGAGAATAAATAGGAGGAAAGATCTGGGAGTAGAGGATCAAGAAGCTATATAAGAAGGGACCAGCTGCCTAGCTACACAGCCAGACAAGGAGAAAGAAATAAAGAAAGGTATATAGAAATAGAAAAGGTAAATGCTCAGAGGCTTAAGATAGATAGGGTAATTTAAGTTAAAAAAAAAAAAAATACACGGCTAGGAAAAGCCAACCTAAGGATAGGCACTTATAAGATAGAATAAGACTCTGTGTGTATTTATTGGGAGCTGGGTGGCAGGCCCCCCAAAGTGCCAAAAGAGTCAAGAACAACAACAACAAAAAGCAAACAAAAGCCCAACTACAAGAGGCAGTGGACATTTGCAGAAAAAGTGATTTTCAGACATGATGGTGGCATCGCACACATGGAGTTAGAGCGGCAGTGCGTGCTCACACAATACCTGGACGAGATCAAGCTAGATGAAATGTAGCCTTCCTGAAAGAGGGTAAACCAAAGTCCCATCCATAACCAAGAAAACACTGGCAAACGGTGGCTGCTGTGGGAGTGAGTGTAAGTTTTCTTCAGGGATATTGCCCTTGAGAAGTACTCCAGGAGATGGTTCACTAGCCATAGACACACAGGCAGCACTAACCAAACTCAACAAGTTTATGAAGAACAAGAAGGATCTCTCACTGAACTGATGCTTGTCATTTGTGCTATGCTTGCCAGCAAGCAGCTTCACCATGAACACTATGGGGTTTAAGAGGATAGCGATGGGAAGCACCTCACAAGTGTTTCATGGGAACCCCCTGTCATCTGCATCTCTGAAGTCACATCTAGACATCTTTAGACCCTAAAAATTCCTCATGAATTTCAGGTCATTCTTAATGTGAAATAAGCCATCTGAAATTTAATTAGGAACACATAATTTTTTTAGCAAAATTAGAAGATGAATCAACACTTTCAGGGTTCATTTTTCCCTTCTGAAATATATTCCATATACATATTTTTTTAATTGATATATGTGCTGTGTTCAGAAGAAAAATCCACTTTGGCTCCCAATATTTATTGTTCTGTGAACTACTGCTGGAAGGAATTTCTCCATGTCAGTGGAAGACAAGTATTAAATTTCATCTAACCTTTCAGAAGTAAAGAAAATATTGTCCTTGTTGCTGAATTTACTCAGTTCTCAAGTGACTTTGATCAGCAGGAAAAGAGTGACAGAGAACAGAAACAGCTATGTTTCTCAATCTTATTCTTCAAGGTTTCTTTTCTTTAATATCAATGCCATGGATAAACTTCAAAAATTTCAGTATCTGGACTGCTCTTTGCTCATTTAGCCCTATTTGTGAACGTTGTAATCTCTCTCTGTGTATTAGCCTCAACTCTAAACACTTAAGATGTGTCATCACACTTAGCCATCACAAATTCCTAATAAGATATGATTTTTAAATCACATTTGATAACAAAATTCGTTGCTGTGTTGCAGATGATACTGTGTCAGCCAAAGAAGAGATTAGTCAACATTTAAAGCTTCAACCCTCATAGAGGTGAGTCACCTTGGTCATGAACTCAGGGATTCCTGCTATAGTGCTTCTGTCCTTTCTCAGGAAAGAATGGTGTTTCTGCAAACCTTGGAAACCATCCATATCCAAATAGTTAAAATCAAGGAAATTTTATCTTTTAGATGTGAGGTCAGAAATTTAAGATGCTTAGGCAGGGGTATAGTCTCTGAATACTCCATGTGATAATTAATTTCATTGACATTTCTAGCTTCCTTAGGCTTTCCACTCCTTGACTAATGGCCTCATCTCCCTAACTGTGCTTCTATGGATATACTGTGTTGACTCTGGTACCTACTTCTTTCTCTTGCAATGCCATTTGTTATAATCCCAGGCCTACCTCAAGAGCCCAGGACAGAATGTCTTATGGTTTCTACTGCCATGGGGAAAAAAATGACTAAAAGTAACATAGGGAGGGAAGAGTTTTTTAAGCTTACAACTTTTAAGTACCAGCCCATCACTGGAAGAGGTCATGGAGGGAACTCAAGTCAGGAGCCTGGAGACAAGAACATTAGCAGAGGCCATGAAGTCGTGATTTGTATTGGCTTTTCCTCATGGCTTTCTTAGCCTCCTTGCTGACAGCACCCAAGACAGCCTGCCCAGAGGCAAAAGCACCTAGAGTGGGCTGGGCCTTCCACATCAATTGTCAATACAGAAAGTGTCACACAGGCCAATCTGATAGGGTCATTTTTCCATGGATAGTCCCTCTCACAGATGACTTAACTTGTGTCATGTTTACAAAAAATAGCTAATGTAGACTCTGGAACTAAACATCTTCAAAGTCTCTTTCCATAAAAGGTAACATATACATAAGGACTTAGGAACAAAGAATTAAACACATTGGAGGAAAGGCAAATTATTCTCCCTTCTATACCATGAAAATATAAGACTATGGTATATAATTTAGATAGGTGAAGTAATTTAAGTTAAATTGACCCAACTTAGTTATGAATTATTTCACCATGTAGATATGCAAGTCTTTATAAAATGGAAAAAATACAACTTGTATTAATATATTATAGATACATTCAACTTAATCTTATCATTAAAAAATAAAATACTAATACAAAAATGTTTGTCAAGTGCCAACAAAATGCATAAGACATGAGAAGCAAAACACATTATGTGAAATTGTGTTCTTTGTTGGAAAAGCAAATGTCCCAGGTGAAAATATTGAACAAAATATACTTTAAGTTAATACATGATGTACTAAGTTTTAAAACATGTTCCAGGGGAGATTATCCCATTTGAGTGAGAAAAAAAATAAGGATAATACTTTTTTTTCTGATGCAACTATATGACTTAAATGCATCTTATATCTCTGAATTAAAATTAAAAAAATAAAAGATAAGAACCCTCTTAATTCATTATAGAAGACATAGTGTTTCTTTCAACCACACAGTAAGCTAATCAACTGAGAGATACTTTAGTCAAAATACAACTCATTTTTGAGTGCTAATAATGTACATGCAGGGGTGGGATCTGGAACAAAGCATTCAATGTAAAGAGGAAAGAAAGGGAGCATTAAAACAGGAAAACAGGGAGGGACAGCTAAGCCTAAAGGCCACATGAAGGGTCATAAAGAAACTGTTACAGTAAAGACTTGGTAAAATATACTTATGTATTAGGAATCTAAATGGAATCCCCAAATAACGAGGCGGCAGAACTCCATCCAGACATCTCTTGCCTCCAAATGAAACCTCCAGGGCTAGTAATGGGTTACATGCCAGTGAGTTGTTGGCCAGAGAGGCTCCCAGAAAACCTGCACACAACCCAGACTATTGCCAATGCTATTTTGTTGCTCTTCACAAACTGATCAGACTATGTTGCTGAAGACAACACCTACATAACTTATTGAACACAGAAACTTTGAGATAGTGTCTACTTAGATCCTCCACTCCTACAGATTAGTATTCATACTACTGGAAGGTACTCCTCATGCTATCAGAGGAGAAAGATAAACACAAACCCAACTAAAAATTCTGTAATCTGCATCAATGACCTGCCTGCAATATGCTAATACTATAGTAGTACAAAGCTGTGGAAGCAACTGATCAATATGTTTGGATTTAAGGCCCACTCCATGAGATGGAAGCCATGCCTAATCACTTCTTGGATGGTGAAGAAACTGAGATTAGATAGGTCTTGGACCTAGGGAAAAAACAAAATACCACTATTCCACTAAAGGAATATAGAAAAAAATTATTCCTATTAATATTCTTCTATACTCATAGATCAGTGTCTTGCTCAGCCATTATCAGTGAACCTTCCTCCCATAGTAGACAGGAAGAAAAACAGAGACTTGGAACTGAACAAAGGGAAGAGATTGAGAGACTTTGGAACACTTGATCCAAAATGGGATGTCTCCATTAAATCCCCCTCTGCCTGTTTTCAGGGCTCAGAGAATTCTAGGGAAGAGGAGGCATAAAGATTGTAAGAGCCAGTGGGCATGAGGAACAGCACTGAAGCAAGACATTCTAGACACAACAGGACTCATGTACTTATGAACTCAGAGAGACTGAGGCTTCATGTACAGTGCTTACATCAGTCTTCATGAAGTCCTAGAGCTGAAAGGAGAAATAGACACATACCCCCATCCCTAATATAGAAGCTATCTCCAATTGATAAATACTTGAAAAATACTGATTATTTTTCTCTGAAAGAGTCTCATTGGGTATAAATCCAAACTTAGGGGCAGGCACGTCCCATGTCCAGAAGTAGATGGCCAACACAAAATGAACACAATAACATTCATTATTGCACATCTTTTTTAATCTCATGATGTTTTGCCTGGGATTTTTTGTTTTTAACCTTACAGATCTTTTTTATGTATTATGTCTTCTTGTTTTGTGTTTTTATGGGATTTCTATCTGTGATAAAGTGTGTTTCACTTTTCCTTGGCTCTTTGTAAAAAGAAAATCTTGCATGAAACATCAATTCAAATTTAAATGAAAAGGAAGTACATATCACTGAAAGTAGAGGTGCCATGAGGAAGAGTGATCTAGAAGTTCCAAGAAGTCTTTTATTTTAGTTATTTGAAATGCCATGAAAAGCCACTTAGTGTATATAAGAGTTATAATGAGCTGAGTGCTTCCACTTTGTGTCAGAAGTAACCAACATTAAGGAACATTCTAAGATGGAAATATTGTATAGTCAAACATAAAAAGAGAAAAGCATAAATAAAACATCAGTGGCCATCCAAATAAGAAATAATACACAGAGTGGCATGTTTGTGAAGCAAGAAGAAGAATGTAAGAGCCAAAAGGGCCAGGTAAAAATAATTATGCCTAAAATTGGTTAATTGCAACTCAGGGAAAAGTGGAGAGTATCCAGTTGCAAACAGAACTGCTCAATTGCCCACATAATTATCCAATTGCAGCCAAAATTATTTGTTGTTCTAATTTTCTCTCTAAAATACATCCAATACACATGTCGCACTTAAAAATCCCAAGCAGGCAACATTACATGTTTAACATTACCTAATGTACTGCTTCCTGACTTTATGATTTTCTCAAGAACATTTCTAAGAGAACTGTCTAAAGTGAGTTGAATACAAAATTTGAAGCTTATGTTGATAATAATATAACAGTTGAATTGGTTCACTTTATTTAACTATTTTTTTGGAAATATATTAGTTTATGTGTTCATTTTAAGTAGAACAGTGGAGCCTGGCGCCTTCATTTGCAGTCAGTGTGAACCATCATGTAGACTTCAGTTGGATAAAGTAATTTATTCATCACTTAAGTTACTTTATGTGATAGCTATTGTTAGAAAACTTTAAAGTGACCTGTGAACTGGAGTCAGAGAGAAAAGAAAAAATGTGAATCTGTCACACAAATAATTTTTACACTAACACAGAAGTTACTCAAAAAAAAAAAAAAAAAGAAGAAGAAGAAGAAGCAAAAGAAAAGAAAGGAAGTGTAGATGTAACTGTCTTGTTAAATAAGAAACACAGAACCAATTGCAGAGTTAAAAACCACAAGGTCAGAGCAAGAGTGGAAAACCTTACCCTTCACTGCTTCTGCTGTCCTTCCTCTCCCCAAGAGACCTACTTCTGTGCGTCCTGTCTATTTAAAGACTTTCTGTTCTGTTTTCTCATTGGTTGTAACCCAGCCACATGACCTCCTCGTCACTGCCTGTTTGTACAGACCTTCAGGTCTTCTATAGTTGGTATTGAGATTAAAGGTGTGTGTCTGCCATGCTGACTGTGTCCTTGAACACACAGAGATCTCCCTAGGTCTGCCTCCCAAGTGCTGGGATTAAAGGCGTGCACCACTACCGACAAGCTTCAGCTCTGGCTTGCTCTGACCTCAAGGCAACTTTATTAACATACAAATAAAATCACATTTCAATACAAATAAAATATCACTATATTTCCCCTTTTCTATTTTAATAAAAAGAAAAAAAGGAAAAAGTTATAACTAATATAAGAAAAACTATATACAAAAGTACAATAACTATATATACCATATATACAAACAATAAATACCTAAACAATGTCTAGTCCATTTGCATTTGACAAATTCCATTACCTATCCTATTTTGGTAAGTCCAAAATGTACCTGATTCACTTTCTATCCTAACTTACATTGCTAACGGAACTGTCTTATAACGTCTTTCAAATTTATACACTTACAGCTCTTAGTGAGTTTTTCTGAAATCCTTAACAAAGATAATTATAACTATAACTAACTGATCTTCAACTCCCTCAGAGACCCAAGAAGGAAATAATACTACCTAAAAAATAAAAACAGGAAATGCATGCAAGAAGCTTCCAAAAAAAAAAAAAATGTGAGTTGACTGAAACAGCCAGCTGCCTGGACAGTCACCTGAGGTTTCTCTGCAGTGTTGGGGCATCATCTTCAGCCTATAGGCTTAGTGTACTCTTTTGTGAACTAGGATATATACAAGTTCAACAGTTTGACCTCACATTTGGTGAGAGCAGTCCATGTACCAGAAACACCTGAATTCCATTAGTGTCATGTCATGATTCAGGATTTTAAATTCTGGAAATTATTGATGTTCTTTCTTCAATTCAGCTGTCCATTTTTCTTTGTATATGTGGCTTCATCTCAGCATCCCGTTCTTCTCCACATCCCTCTATTAAACGCCAGTCTACTCTTGAGAGGGTTGAGCTTAGTTATTCTTCAAGAATAACTGTTTCCTCTGCTGTTCCATTGCACACCAGAAGCCATTGGCCCACTCCCTGTTCAGCTGCCCTCGAAGGAAAGGGCACAGTACCTTTTACAGATTGCAAAGGCCACTCACTTCAGGGATGGCGCCATATTGTCCTGGCTTCAGAAGATGCCTTTTGTTAAAGCCACAACCACACTTGTTTTGGCAAGAATTGGTAGTACTTGGTTTCATGTCCTGTCTGTCCTGTTTGTCAGCAGTTGATTTGAGGATACTTTGTTGTCCAGTGACTAACTTTTGCCACAATGAAAGTTAACTCCATATGCAATTTCTTCAATGCCCATATTTTCTCTGAAGTATATTGGTACTGCCAGGAGCCGACATGTCTCATAGTCATAGCAAAAAAGAAAAATACCTAAGTTATTAAAACATTTTAAATGCCATATTCTGTAGATCTCTGAAGGGTTTGAAAATGACCTGTCTATCTAAAATATATCTATTTGATCTTGAAAACACACCTAATATGACTATAAGTTCAATTGTAATGTCTAACCACTAACTTTCATTTCTATATATCCTAATAGTTGGTAATACTAACATTCAACAAGTAGCAAATTGCATTACATTGTTAAATGAATGGTATAAATACAATATCTCGAGCAAGATTAGAAATAGGTGAATGGTATATTCTAACAATCTCAATCTCAATAGTAATAATAATAATATAAAACAATCCAATCCAATGTAAAGTATTTAAAACTAGTAATGGTCTTTTTTCTTTTTTTTAACAAGCACCTTTTGCCAATCCCTTTTCCTAACCCTTAACATCAACTTGTAACCAACCCTCCTAAACAATGAAAACTATCCCAGACCCAATACCCATAAAAAGAACAAAAAACCACCCACCCCACACCACCCCTTTGGGAATGTGGGTGTTGTATTCTTAAAATTGCTTCCTGCTGGGTATGGGTGAAGTTATCTTTATTCTGAAAATAGAAATTTTGGGTTAATTGACAAATTCTAGGAAAGGTAACTATATTCTTTGTTATCCATAATGCCACAGATCAGGGTTTATCTCAAGTCCTTATTCAAGTAGTCTTTGAAACTGGATCATCTCAGCTAGCCATCTCAGAATTGCTCTAAGCACTTTGTAGTCCAAAGCTGATCTGTAGATGATGTTTGTCAGCTTAGTGATATTATTTTCCATGTGCAATTGTCATTGTGGGGCCCCATCTTCTTCCTGGAGATTTCAGTTGATGTTAGGCCTGGCCGTGATTTCCTGCAAAAAACTGAAAAGAGACTCAGACACAAAGACATGTATAGGCAGCTAATCGAAGCCTTTTCTCTAGAATTAATTAGTACTCTATATGACCATTATTACCATATATATATACATATCTTGTAAATTTTGATATAAAATTCATACTTTAAGAAAAGTTTAAAGAATCAGAATAGAATCCAAGAATTGAGATTACTAATAGAACAGTCCCTTAATTAACTTGGTTTTTCTCCTGTCCCATGTCAGAAGATGGCTCTTTCTTCTGGTATGATACAGGGAGTTTTCATTTTCCTTTTAACAACATGCTTGAGTTTAAAGGAGGAGAGAGCCATTCTCCAACTCTAAAGTCAGCTTTAAACTTTAATTGAACTGGGACTACAAGAAGACCAATAGTATTAACTTTTTAGAGAAGAGCAGAAACAAATATTTAGGAAGCTTTATGAAATTTTGTAGATGATATACCAATAGGCCATTTTACTCTTTTTCCTGAAACAGATGATTTGTCCTTTTTCTTCAGTTGTCTCATTTGTCCAGTGTTCTTCAGATCCCTTAGCCTTCATTCTCCTAAAAGACAAAAACAAAAACTCTTCCCCAAGACTAATTTTGGGGAGGTTCCCTTTTGGCAAGTTACATCTGATTAAATGAAAAGGCATGTATTAATGGTATAAGTGAGTTTAAACTGGATGGTCATGTTGGTTGATGAACTATCACCTCCTCTAATTAAGAGGTCTCTCTTGTTGAAATCAAACCTTTATCAATTTTGATGGTATCCACAGTTTATCTTCTCCTGCAGAACCAAAAGCAAAACCTCATCCCCAACATAACACATACCCTGGTTTCCATTCTGAGGTCAGCACATCCTTGAAGTATATAGGCTGATTTAATTCTGTTGTTTTTTCTATTAACCAATGTCTCTCTGCAGCTGTTGTTCCTTTCTCATTAGCATTGAGAAAATTCAAAGTTAACAGAGCATTGTGCAGTCTATTTCTGGGGGTTTTTGTTACCCATTTTTGTTTATTTATCATGTCCTTTAGAGTTCTGTTGGATCTTTCTATAACTGCTTGGCCTGTAGGATTATGTGGTATACCTGTAATATGCTTTATATTATAATAAGCAAAAAACTGTTTCATTTTAATAGAAACATATGCTGGAGCATTGTCAGTTTTAATTTGTGCAGGTATACCCATGATGGCCATAACTTCTAGCAAATGAGTGATTACAGAATCAGCTTTCTCAGAACTCAAAGCAGTTGCCCATTGAAATCCTGAATAAGTATCGATAGTATGGTGTACATATTTCAATTTTCCAAATTCCGCAAAGTGAAACACATCCATCTGCTAGATTTCATTCCTCTGAGTACCCTTTGGGTTACATCTTGCTGATAATGGTGTCTGATTGTAGAAGGAACAAGTAGGACATTTCTTTACAATTTCCTTGGCTTGTTGCCAGGTTATGGAAAAATCCTTTTTTAAACCTTTACTATTTACATGATGTTTCTTATGAAATTCTGAGGCCTCCAGCACATTTCCTATCAATAATTTCTCAATCTCATCATTACCTTGTGCTAGAGGGCCTGGCAGACCAGTATGGGATCGGATGTGAGTTATATATAAAGGATGACAACTTTCCCTGATTGTATCTTGTAATTGAATAAATAGTGACGTTAATTCTGAAGCATCAGGGATAAATTCTGCAGTCTCAATATGTAATACCACTCTTTCAGCATACTGACAGTCAGTAACTATGTTGAGAGGTTCTGAAAAATCCATTAATACCAACAGAATGGCATACAATTCCGATTTTTGAACTGAATTATAAGGACTTTGAACCACTTTACTTAAATTTTCTGATTTGTAACCTGCCTTTCCTTGTTTGTTGGCATCTGTATAAAATGTCTGAACTCCAGATATGGGTTTTTCACATACAATTCGAGGCAAGATCCAATCATCTCTCTTTATAAGATCAATTCAATTGCTTTTAGGATATTTGCTGTTAATTTCTCCCAAAAAATTACTGCAAGCTCTTTGCCAAGGTTCACTTTCTGTCCATAATTTTTCAATGTCCTCTTTAGTTAAAGGTACAACAATTTCTGCTGGGTCTATTCCTGCTAATTGACGAAGTCTCAATTTTCCTTTCAAAATTAAGTCAGAGATTTTTCCACATAAGTTTTTAATTTTTTATTTGGTTTATTTGGTAAAAATATCCATTACAATATAATATCTTCTCTCTGCATTAATATTCCTGTAGGAGAATGCCTAGAAGGTAACATAACCAAAATGCAATCCAGCTTTGGATCAATATGATCCACATGTCCTTCATGTACTTTTTTTTCTACCAAGGCCAATTTTCGTAGCTTCAGGTGATAATTCTCTTAGACTATTTAAGTCCTTGTCACCTTCTGAGGTTTTGAACAAATTATTCAGTTCATCATTTTTTACCCCAACAATAGTTCATAGATGAGAAATGTCCCCAAATAATCTTTGAAAGTCATTAAGAGTCTGTAGGCGATCTCTCTTAATTTGCACTTTTTGAGGTCTAATTTTTGTAGCTCTATTTTATATTCTAAATAATTAATAGAATCTCCTCTTTGTAACTTTTCAGGAGCAATTTGTAATCCCCAGCAAGGCAATATTTTCTTTACTTCTTCAAACATTTTTTCTAAAGTATCTGCATTTGAGTCAGCTAGTAAAATATCATCCATATAATGATAAATTATAGATTTAGGAAATTTTTACATATCACTTCCAAGGGCTGTTGTACAAAATATTGGCACAGTGTTGGACTATTCAACATTCCCTGTGGGAGGACTCTCCATTGAAATCTTCTAACCAGTCGAGAATTATTGTAAGTAGGCACCGTGAAAGCAAATCTTTCTCTGTCTTTTTCTTGTAAGGGTATTGAAAAGAAACAGTCATTTAAATTGATACCTATGGGAGGCCATCCTTTAGGTAACAGAGTAGGCAAAGGAATTCCAGACTGTAGAGAGCCCATTGGCTGAATTACTTTGTTAATTGCTCTAAGGTCTGTTACCATTCTCCATTTACCAGATTTCTCTTTAATAACAAATACAGGAGAATTCCATGGGCTAGTAGATTCTTCAATATGCTGAGCATTTAACTGTTCTTCTACCAGCTCTTCTAAAGCCTGGAGTTTCTCTGTTGTTAAAAGCCATTGATGAACCCATACAGGCTTGTCTGTTAACCATTTTAAAGGTAGAGCTGTTGGTGTCTTTGGAAGATCATCAGTTTTTGTGCCCTGTTCTTGTATAATATGGATGGCTGGTGACCACTCATTAGAATAATACCTTCTAATATTTCTCTCAGAAACATGTGCTAGTTTATAATTTATTTCTGAGGTTGGAGAGATGTTAATCTGAGTATTCCATTGTTGTAACAGGTCTCGACCCCACAGGTTCATAGCTATGTTAGCCACATATGGTTTTAATCTGCCTCTCTGTCCTTCTGGGCCTATACATTCGAGCCATCTTTCACTCTGTTTCACTTGAGATGATGTTCCAATTCCTAACAGTTGAACATTTACCTCCTGAAGAGGCCAAGATGGATGCCAAAATTCTGGTGCAATTATGGTCACATCAGCACCTGTGTCTACCAGACCAGACAATAAAACACCATTTATTTTTATTGTTAATTTTGGTCTTTGTTCATTTATAGAAGTTTGCCAAAAAAATGTCTTTATGGTTTCTCCTGAATTTTCTGTTCTCTCTGTCTCAGTTGTTCCATTACTCTGAGTAGCCTGGTTTATTCCAATAGGCATTTGGTTATTTAACTGCTCTGAGTAGGGGTCTCCTCTACGATTGCAAGAAAGGTCTGAACTGGATTCACTGTAGGGGCCTGCCTGAGGCCCCTCTGTGAGTTTCCCGAAGACTGAGGCAAAGTATTACCTTGTCTGTCCCTTGTTGATCTACATTCATTAGTCCAGTGTCTTCCCTTACCACACCTTCTACATACTCCAGAAGGAAGGAGCATTCTGTTGCCATTGTTCCTTGAAGAAACATTGTTTCTAGAAGTGCCCTGTTTATAGTCCCTTTTCAAATGTCCTTGTTTTCCACATCCAAAACATCTGACATTCCTCAAACCTCTTGAAATTGCTTCTCCTACCCACATATTATCATGATCATGACCCTCAACATTAACCGTGTCTCTAATCCAGTCTTCCAAGGGTGCAGATCTTGCCTTTAACGGCCTGAATATTCTCTTGCATGCTGCATTTGCATTCTCAAAATCCAAAGATTTAATTATTATCTGGCTAGCTTCTGAATTTGGGACCATTCTCTTTACTGCTGAAGTCAGTCTTTGTAAGAAATCTGTGAAAGATTCTTTTGGGCCCTGTATAACCTTTGCAAATGACTCAGTTTTCTTTCCTGGTTCCTCAACTCTGTCCCATGTGTTCAAGGCTACCATTCGACATAGAACTACAGTTTGGATATCATATAAACATTGTGTTTGTACTGCAGCATATTGGCTTTCTCCAACAAGCTGGTCCTGGAAGATTTGAATACTTCTATCCCTACATTGTTTTGTTATGTTTTTAGCTTCCTCTTTGAACCACATTTGCCACTGGAGCTGCTGTCCAGGTTCCAGAACCACCTGTGCCAGCTCCAGCCAGTCCTGTGGTATAATCCTATTATAAGTTGACCAGGAATTTAACATTTGCTTTACATATGGACATTGCATGCCATAAGATACTATTGCTTCCTTAAACTTTCATAAGTATAACATTTCAACTGGAGTCCAAATATTTTGTGTATTTACTTGACAAGGTTGCTGTTGTATGGTTACTGGATAAATTAAGGGTGATTGTGTGAAAACAGGCTTGCTTTCTGTAACCTTATAATCCAATCCTGAAACAACTTCACTGTTAATTTCTTCTGTCTGAATCTGAATTTCTCTATAATTCATTTTAACAGGTTTAACAGGTTTTTCTGAAATTTTTATCCTGGCACTTAAATTGACCATCTTTTTAAATAGTAAAATAAGGATAAGAAGATTAATAATGTACATAATTCGATCAACATTAATCTTCTCATATAGTTGTTCCATTATCAGACTGCCTAAAATTTCAAACAAAGCCCAATTTTCTTCCAATGTACACATAAATCCAATTTTTTTTTTAATGTGGAAAAAAATCTCTTTTAAATAGTTTCCTTTAAAATATCTGATATAAATGACTTACCAATTCTGCATAGAACAGTAGAAAGCCGAGGGAATTTCAAAACAGCTACCTAGCATCTGAGATGGGAATCCAGAGATGCTCCGCTCTGGTGGAAAGGAAGAGAGAGCAAGAAAGCATAGCCACGTTCTGGCTAAAAGCTTGAATCCAACAGCTTCAAGGTTCCCATTTGAGCCGAGTCAAGCCTGGGCTCTGGCTTCCTTAAGCTCCGACTGACCATGTGCGCTGGCATTTCAGCCAAAAGCAGCCTATTGGCAGTTGTGTGTAGCTACTGCAATTAGCGGTAGCTCCTGCAGACCTGAGTTGTTTGTAGCACCAGCTTTTTAAGCAAGTAACTCCACCTGTGGCGGTAACAGTTTGTAGCTAAGGTAGGTTGTGCCTGAGTCCTAAGCTGAGCTAGTCCACGGTTAGGTTGGGGCTAGGCCAGAGCTCCAGAGCTAGGGAGCCGGGCCTGCCCAGGTGGGAAGTCAGACCCACTGCCAAGGCAAGCCGTTTTTTAGTGAATTCTTGCCCCACATTGGGTGCCTAATTGAAGATGTAACCGGATTGTTAAATAAGAAACACAGAACCAATTGCAGAGTTAAAAACCACGAGGTCAGAGCAAGAGCAGAAAACCTTACCCTTCAATGCTTCTGCTGTTCTTCCTCTCCACCAGAGTGCTACCTCTGTGTGTCCTATCTTTTGTATAGATTTTCTGTTCTGTTTTCTCATTGGTTGTAAACCCAGCCACATGACCTCCTCATCAATGCCTGTTTGTACAGACCTCCAGGTCTTCTATGGTTAGTATTGAGATTAAAGGTGTGTGTCTGCCATGCTGGCTGTGTCCTTGAACACACAGAGATCTCCCTAGGTCTGCCTCCCAAGTGCTGGGATTAAAGGCGTGCACCACTACCACCCAGCTTCTGCTCTGGCTTGCTCTGACCTCAAGGCAACTTTATTAACACACAAATAAAATCACATTTCAATACAAACAAAATATCACTATAAGGAAGAAAAGGAAAAGAAAAAAATCTCAACCAACAAAACAAATAAAAACCTGACCCACGTAATTGATAATAATCAATATAATCTCCAAAAGACAGACAATTTAAATACAATACTCATCATTTCATGACTGCTTATTGAAATAGAGGATGTTTTTACTTTTATCCATACTCACTGGGTATATATATTTTAATCTGAGAATTTTGGGAAAAAATATTGAGAGTAAAAGCAGCATGGAGAAAGAGTTTTTTGAAAGAAGTGATTCCTAAGAACTGTCTGTCAAAAGAGTGGAGAATGGGAGAGAGGGGTGGAATGAGAAAAGCAGAGAGAAGAAATCTTAGTGGGGAAGGAGGGAACTTTGCTAAGATATGGAAAATGGCTTATTTGAAATGAGCACGATAGATCTTGTGCCACATTTTCAAAGTAATTTATGGGCTGGATAGATGACTCAGTGTTAAGAGCACTGGCTGCTTCTCCAGACGACATAGATTCAATTCCCAGAACCTGCATAGCAATTCACAACTGTCTGTTACTTCAGGTCCAGGGGCATCATACACCCTCATATAGACACACATGCAAGCAAGACATTGATGCACATAAAATAAAAATAAATAAATCTTAAAAGAAATATAATAAAAATAAATATGTAAGTTAAAAAAGGAAGCCAAGTTGTGATGGTGCACACCTTAAACTCCAACACTCAGGAGGAAGAGGCAGGCAGGTGAATCTCTGTTATTTTGAGGCCAGCCTGGTCTACAGGACAACCAAGGCTACACAGAGAAATCCTGTCTGGAAATTTTCATTTAAGTAATTTACAACGTAACTCAGGAAAATGTAGAACAATAAACAGTATTGTCTGCTAATGTTTACTTGCAAATTTAGTAATTAAGTGAATTATAGATTTACTTAAACACTAAGTCTGAAATTTGCCTACTCTGAAGTGGCAGCTTTCAGACACTCAGTTTTCATTATGGAAACCATTGTCTACACTGGAAGAGTGGGTGAGCAGGGCTCTAGCATAGGTTACTGTCAACTTTAAATCTGCTCACTTTGATGAGTGGATTCGAGCCTTGAATATAAAGTTTATGAAGGAAGGAAATTGTTATGAATTGAAATGTATACAGTTATGGAACAAAACATGTCCTCAAATTAAATATTTGCAATAGTGACATCAACTGGAATGTGATTGTTTTTTGGAAATAGAACTTTGGAGATGTAATAGGTTCAGATGAGGTCACACTGGAATAGAAGATAGATACTAACACTATAAGACATTCATCAATATTTCAAAGAAAGTATGGGACTTTTGACTAAACAAAGTGTTTAAAAAAACACTTTGAACATATACATCCACATAAGAAGGTTTCAGTGAGAAATATTGTGCCAAGGGAGAATGATTAATATGAGCCAAGAGTTTCCAGAGATAGTCAGTAAGCCACCTTAGGTTGGTGTGAGGCCTGGGTCAGAGTTACCCTCATAACCTTCAAAAAACTTATCCTTGCTCTATTCTTCTCTTTGGAGTCTAATTTCCAGGAATGTGTGTGTGAGGCAACGTGCCTTTAAAAAATGTTAAGTCATCTAGCTTTAGTAGCACTGTGTTATGGCTGAAAACTTTGACATATAGCAGATACTCTATAGCTCTTTCTTTGTCATTTCAAATGCCCAAGTTTGGGGCTTCCTCACGAAGTATAGCCTTTGCATTTTAATCTGAAATAGTGTCATTAAAAAGTGGGGTTTTTTTTCAACATATAACAGCATTTGCTTTGCCTTTCAAAAAAAAATCCAAGTATCAGAAATGGTATTTTTTCAAGTTTTCTAAGCAAATAAGAAATAAAAAGAGCTCATGAAAATTGTGACAAAAATGATGTACACAAGCAGGACATGCTCAAAAAGAGGATTGAAGAACAAATATTCTATGTCATTGATCACATTATGTATTGAGTTTGGGATATTTAACTCCCATATAGTCCATTATTTAAGGATTTCTACATTTAAAAAATTTAAATATTGAAAAAAGAAACTGTTCTTGCAGTAACCAGCTCCCTTCAACATTGTCCTTTCCTCTGGCACTTGAATGGAAAGATGCCATTGCATGCTTATGAATCAACTGATTTTTGTGTACATGAAAAGATGGAGAGTAATGGCAAAACAAATATAGTTCATGGTAGTAACACCCTGGCAATAATGATTAGAAAACTGCTGTTTTAAATTGAACTTGAAATACATTATTATCAAAGATGATAACTAAATTGGATCCCATTGGTTAAAAACAGTAATTCCTCATGCTATGGTAAGATGAAAATCCTGAGATCAAGGCACTTCTTATAAGGCTGCATTCCAGATCCTGGACTGATTTGACCTCTGTTGACTTAATACTTGATTGTAGATTTACCATGCTTGCATTTGATCTTAATAACTTGATTTGCTTCAGGGTCTCATAATTTATTTGATAGATACTTATATTCAGTCTGATGCATATGATTTTTGGTAGTGATACCCAGTGCTCTTGAGAACTCATGTGATTACAAACTGGATATTCTCACCAGGAACAAAAATGATACCAAGTGGAGAGTACACACCTAAATTAAGACATATGGGACACTCATTTCAAGACCTATGGGACCAGCACAAAGAAAACAAGCTGCTTATGGAAAATAAGAAAAAGGATTTCTCTTCTCTCCAGGGAAAATCATTTCAAGGCTGCTGCTTGATCATATACTGCCACAAATTGTTGACAGTTTTAGTTGGGTATCAAGAACACATTAATTTTTCTAAACACTACTGGGGGAAAACTGTCAGCAATATTGATGGTGGATGTTTTTATGCCACAGAAAAAGCTAAATGCTGAGCATAACACTCCAAAACCCAGAGCTCATGGGTCTGGCATTGTTCGTCTGTCTTCTCATATATATTTTTAAAAATGACATGAACTTGTTAATTGGGCTTATGGTATTTTGATAAATAATTTTAACCCTGGGTGTCATAAATAAGGACTGTCTTGACCATAAAGCAACATATAGTGAAAAAAAAACTGTAGGAAAAAATATATTTCAAGGCATGTATTAAATGGCAAAATATTCACTTTCAGCAGAAAGATAAATACTTTATAATTAATAATAAAATAATTCAATATATTTGTGAATAACTATTGCCACAAGTTTAAATAGGCATACATCTTCCTGATACCTGCTGACAATAACAAATTCTCCATCTATGTGTCTTCAGAGGATCCTTCACAAACTTCCTATCTTCTATAAGCCATACACAAAGGTAAAAATGATCCTAGTGTTGTAGTATTGTCTTATTTAAATTAAATATTATCTGATGTCAAATGCTAATACATTATGTAAAAAAATAAGTATAGTGAAATAAGTCAAGTTACACCATGATGATTCAAAGGCATGCATATGATCCCTAAAATAATTATTAGCTAAAAATTGTTCATTTTAACACATTGACAATATAACTTCAGAGAACATAAAAATAATGAAGATTTTTATGATTACAAAACAGTACATTCAGGGGTTGGGGATTAAGCTCAAGGAAGAGCAGTTGCCTAGCAAGCTCAAAGCACTAGGTTTGGTCCTCAGCTTTGATAAAAATTAAATAAATAAATCTGATTTGTAATTTTAGAGAGTGTCATTCTTTCAGTGCTGATACTTTATTGTTTGTAGAAATTACAAAATGAATAATTTAAAAGTCCATGTTAATTTAAGTTTACCTTATTCAGGTAGAAGAGACTATACTCCACTTACTCTCTAGGAAACACAGACTAGTAAAGAGGCTCCAGAGTCTACCAAACTGCATATTTTTTAAGTACATGGAGACACATACTTAAGATTTCTGTGTTTCTTATTTCACTAAATTGTACAAGATACTCCTTCTTTGGGGCTTTTAATTTTACTCACTCCATTTTCTGAAATCCTTCCAGATAAATTTTAAATGAAATACATTCACTAAAGGTACTTTTACTCTATACCACTCATAACTTGCACTGTGAACATCTCTGTGGAACTTTTCAACAGTGACATGTTAGACAATAGTGATATAGTGAAATGCTATATCACTCTAGGAGAGTTGGAGTTCTCCTTGAGACCCTAATGTTAAATCAATTGATATGTCATAATATTCTGTACAATAGTGATGATGTTAAATGTTACAGTGAGATTACTAGCAAATAAAAGCTGTAAAAATTCAATTTGGGGAAAGTTTGAACAGTCCATAAAGAGATGTGATTTAAACAGGGATGTTCTTGTGAGAATCAAAGAAGTAAAGCAATATAAAGTCATTTTCTCATAGTGGTAAAGTGCTGCAGTAGAGTGCATTTGTTTTGGGCAGATGCACGTTCAAAGATCAACTGGAAGCAGAAACCCATTGCAGAGTGTTTAAAAACAAAGAAAGAAAGAAAAAAGGAGCTCCATTTCTTGGACTCCATGTAGACATTAATGCTATTAAAAATTCAGCTTTTTCCTAGAGTTACAATACATTGGGATGATGTGTGATGCTTCTAAAACCTCCTTGGGAGTCTAGTAGTAAAATCAGAGTAGCAATTCTGAAGTAGCAATGAGATGATAAGGTCCAACAGCTTCTCAACCTTTCTCTGCCACCAGAATCTAGAAAAGACAGTTTAGAAACCTTAACTTTCAGAGACTAAAATAAATGTAAAAAAGGTGAGAATTTGGTTCTCTGTGCATTTGATTACAATTGATTTTACACAAAAATCAACTAAATATGGTGAGGATACTAACAATAGCAAAGTTGGAAGAATCTCCTAAATGTGTGTGTGTATATGTGTGTGTGTGTGTGTGTGTGTGTGTGTGTATGTGTGTGTGTGTGTGTATGTGTGTGTGTGTGTGTGTGTGTGATATGTTTAAATGTGGGAGGTTAGGCTGCCTCTCAGCACTTAGATTACTACCATATGCCACTCCCCAAGCCCTAAATTTTTGTTATTTCATTTAACAGTTCAACTTAGTGAATAATATTCTGTGGGATGTTCTGTATGTCAATGTGTTGCTCTGATTGTTTAATAGATAAAACATTGATTGCCCAGTAGCCAGGCAGGAAGTATAGGCAGGACAATCAGAGAAGAGAATTCTGGGAAGTAGAAGGCTGAGGCAGAGAATGGACACTGCCAGCTGCTGTCATGACAAGGAAGATGTAAGGTACTGGTAAACCATGAGCCATGTGGCAAAGTATAGATGAAGAGAAATGGATTAATTTAAAATATAAGAACTAGATAACAAAAAGCCTGTTGCAGCCATACAGTTTGTAAGCAATATAAGTCTCTGTGTGTTTACTTGGTTGGGTCTGAGCAGCTGTGGGTCTGGTGAGTGAGAAAGATTTGTCCTGACTGTGCACCAGGCAGGACCAGAAAAATTCTAGCTACAATAATATATTTAAATATTTGAGTAGATGATATCTCCTTTTATGAGTATTTACATCGCAATAAATGTATCACTTGTGATAGAAAGGATATGTAAAGCAAGAAAAATTGTATCAAGCTGTAAAATGCATAAATTTCTTTTTAGTTTTATGATTGTGTAAGAAGAAAAAAGGAAAAGATGTTTGGAGATAAAAAGCATACCAGTGAAATGCCTTTAAACTACAAAAATGAAAATTGCTTATTTAATTAGAAAGTAATTGACTATCTTGATTTTTTTCTTTATCTACAACAGACGGTATTATTTGTAATATTTTCTAAATGTGAAAATAGTTTTATAGTGTATGAATAGTTGTAGAACTATCACAGACACATTATTTATTGAAATAATCAATATATGTAAAATAAAACTTAACATAGTAGCACAATACTACCTTTAAAGTAATCAATAATTTAAATTATAACTTAAATAGTAAATAGCTATGTTTATTGAGTTCTTAAGAAGTCATTAACTCAATGAAGATTATAAGGAAATATTTTACTATATTTAAGACAAAATTTCACAAAATGATGAAATGAATATAGTCAACATTTTGCCAAAAATACATTTTAAAATAAAATTTGAAAGTCCCACAAATGAGTAATGCCACATTGAGGTGTGGTAAGAGATATTTGTAGCTAGAGTTTTCCTGACTGGCCCACAGTCAGGAAAATCTCTCTTACCTGGCAAACCCATAGTTGCTCAGACCCAACCAAAAAAACACACAGAAACTTATATTGCTTACAAACTATATGGCCATGGCAGGCTGCTTGTTATCTACTTCTATCTTAAATTAACCCATTTCTGTTAGTCTATACTTTGCCACATGGCTTGTGGCTTACTGGTGTCTTTACATGTTGCTTCTCATGGCAGCAGCTGGTGGTGTCTCTCTCCTCTGCCTTCCACTTCCCAGAATTCTCTTCTCTGCTTGTCCCGCCTATACTTCCTGCCTGACTACTGGCCAATTAGCATTTTATTTATACAGAGTGATATCCACAGCATTTCCCCTTTTCTTTTTTGTAAAAAAAGGAAGGTTAGCTTTCACATAGTAAAATTACAGATAATAAACCATTATCAAGCAAGAATTACAGTTACAATATTAAAGAAGATATCCTATCTATCTTATATTTGTGAGTTTAAGGTTTTATATCTAACTTATCTTTTATCATAACTGAGAAAATTATAACTATCTAGTCTTCAACCACAACAAAGACCTCAGAAGGATATAATATTAACTTAGAACTGGGAGAAGGATGCAAGCAACATTCGGGAGTCTTGCAGGGTAGACAGAGACAGCTGGCAGCCTGGACAGTCACCTAATGTTCCTTTGTAAAGTTGGGGCATTTGTCCTCACCCCACAGGGCTAGGGTATCTTGGTCAATTTTCTCAGTGTCCTGTAGAATGTCTGGCAGTTTCCTCTGCGAAGCAGGAGCCTGAAGGACCATTTTGTCAAGCAAAGTTTAGTGGTCACCTTTCTATGGGTCCTTCATGTCCAGTTGATCAAGCAGTCCAGGCAAGAACATTTTCTTGCCCAAATGGCTATTTTTGCCAAGATGAAAATAAGATATGAAGTGTCTTCAGTGCCCATCCTCCTCTCTGAAGTAAATCGGTATTGCGAGGAGCAGACATGTCTCACTGTCCAGAAAGTCTAAATTTTAAAAATATTTTAAATGCCATATTCTGTAGGTCTTTGAAGTATTTGAAGATTACCTATCCATCTGAAATATCTCTATGTATACCTAGAAGTTTTAACTAACATGGGTACGAGTATGATTATCATAGATGACTAATTATTAATCTATTTTTAATTATCCATTATAATTTTAAATGAGCTATACAAACCTAATACCTTAAACACAAGTAGAAATATACACACAGTATATCAAAATTAACTTTAAGTTTATATCAATAGACTAAAATCTATACCAATGTAAAACATTTTAAACAAGTTGTTGCTCTATAGAAGTAAGTTCCTTAATCTACCCTTTCATCCTATATCTGTATCATATCCCCTTTTCTTCTTTAGAAAGAGATCACATTTATAATCAACCTGCTTTAAATAAAAATATTGGTTTTTCTCTGTTCCACACCAGAGGGCTCTTCTGATTTGGGACACAAGAATCTCTTAACCTTTTCTTTTAGCAGTATGTCTGGGTTTAGAGAAGGAGTGAGCCAATTCCATCTCCAAAGCCAGCTTGATAATTTTGGGCGTAGTTTTTCTTACTACTTCCTGCTCGAGGGGGGGCAATGTATCTTATGGGGACACAAAGAAAATTTTGGGATTATGAAGTAGTCTATGAGGGTAAACCTCTGAGCCAGTTGACTTGAAACCATTCTGGATGTTGGATTATCTGGGCCATTGTGTCATCGGAGACCTTTCAGGTGGTCTTGGCTGATCAAACCTGATGTATCTTAATCTGGAACAAATCCACAGCCTCTGGCTTTCTGTAGAAACAAAAGCAGAGACTCTTTTCCAAAGCAACATATCCTTATATCCAATTTTTGAAGTCAAAGTACCTTTAAAATTTACATATTTGTTTAACTCAACAGCTTTTACGCTCAAATCTTTTTCTGTAGTTAAAAATCCCAAAGACAAGACAAACCAGATTCTCTGTGTAAGACTGAAACACCTCTGTGGCTGCTGGCTCCGCCCATCTCAGCTTCCCAACATGGAGGTGGTACAGTTTACTGCCAGCTCTGGGTCTGGAGCCATGTGTACCATCAACTATCAGAAGCAGTTCTATCAAAGCAATGCATAGCCCAGAAACCTTTTTTTTTTTTTTTTTAAACTAGCAAAGGCTAAATCCACCATGCAGCAGAGTAAAGTGTCACTTGTAGACTCCTCATTCCCGCCACACTGCAGGTCAGATGCACACTCCAGGAACCCGCCATAGTAGCTCAAACTGGCAGGCTGCCGCTAACTTGAGAGAAACAATTAGGAAGCTGTTTTTAGCTCCATATTAGAATCTTTTTTCTCAGATTTTAGGTGGAAACTCTTGCAAACAAATTGGGCACCATTTGTAGCTAGAGTTTTCCTGACTGGCCCACAGTCAGGAAAATCTCTCTTACCTGCCAAACCCATAGTTGCTCAGACCCAACCAAAAAAACACACAGAAACTTATATTGCTTACAAACTGTATGGCCATGGCAGGCTGCTTGTTATCTACTTCTTCTATCTTAAATTAACCCATTTCTGTTAGTCTATACTTTGCCACATGGCTTGTGGCTTACTGGTGTCTTTACATGTTGCTTCTCATGGCAGCTGCTGGCGGTGTTTCTCTCCTCTGCCTTCCACTTCCCAGAATTCTCTTCTCTGCTTGTCCCGCCTATACTTCCTGCCTGACTACTGGCCAATCAGCATTTTATTTATACAGAGTGATATCCACAGCAGATATTATAGATTTTTTTTTAATTGACATAGATTTATCAGGGCTGAGAAACCTCAGTTGAAATAAATGCTTCCTATTGAGGCTGGACAAATCCTCAGATTTAATAGGAGAGGGGTTACCTAGTCTCACTGTAACTTGATAGTTGTAACATGGCTAGTTGATATCTATGGGAGGCCTACTCTTTACTAAAAAGAAATGGAGGAAGAGGAGAGGAAGAATGAATGGGGGGAGAGGAAGAGGGAAGGACTGGGAGGGGAGGAGGGAGGAGAAACTTTAATCAGAATGTAAAAACAAAAATATAAGTAAATATAAACAAAGAAAAAAGAAAGAAAAATTATTTCCATCAGATGGCTTGTAGGCAAGTCTGTGGGGTATAATCTTTCTATTTGTGGTAGTTTGAATGCAATTGGCCCCCATAATCTCATAGGTAGTGGTGTTATTAGAATTTGTGGCTTTGTTGGAGTGGGTATGGTCTTGTTGGAGGAAGTGTGTCGCTGTGGTGGTGGGCTTTGAGATGTCCTATGTTCAGGATACTGCCTTGTGTCGTAGTGGACTTTCTGTTGACGCAAGATCTAGGACTCTCAGCTACAGTTACAGCACCATAACTGCCTGCACTCTGCCATGTCCCACAGTGATGATAATAGACTGAACTTGTGAACTGTAAGATACCTCATTAAATAGTTTTTCTTTATAAATGTTTCCGTGGTCATGGTGTCTCTCACAGCAATAGAAATCCTAAGAAACTATCTATCTATCTATCTATCTATCTATCTATCTATCTATCTCTATCTCATACGTTACATCCAGACCAGTTTCCTCTCCCTCCATTCTTCCCTGACCCCCACCCTTCTAAAGCAACCAGGAAAGGGACTGGCCTTCTTAACAATCCCTTTGAGTAATCCAAGATTTATTGCTCTTGTTGAGATTGAACTGACCTCCTCATCTAGGAGCAGTGGACAGCAACTCAAAACAGAACTATCATTTGATATCTCAGTTATGTCTATAGATTCATCAGGGAGTGTAGGAGTCAGAATCGAAGTGGCAGTTCAATGACTGGCTACCCTGGGAGGGGTGAACCTGGCAAGCCCATGGTATTGCAAGGTCATTGTATTTGAAAGAAACCTCAGAAAAAGGAGACTCTCCATAGAATCAGATGGGTACCTGTTGGAGAAGCCAGTAGGGCTGGGAGAATGGTCATTTGGTAAAGATTTTCTGTGCATACCTGACTACAGATTCCCCACTCTCATGCAGGATCAAGCAAAGGCTGACCACTGGTAATTCCAATGCCACTGGGGCAGACAAAGGAAGATCCCTGGAGCTCACTGTCCAGCTAGTCTTGCTGAATAGTGAGCTCCAGGTTCAGGGAGACCTCTGTTTCAGAAAGCCAGATGGAAAGTAAACAGAGGAAGACATTCAAGTTCTTCCTGTAGCCTCTACACTCACAAATACAGATGAGCATATACATAAACACACACACACACACACACACACACACACACACACACACACACACCACACTGCATATGCACATATATACCACATACACATACATACACACACACACACACACACACAGGCACATGACACATACACACAACACAACACATATGCACACATACATCACATACACATACATACACTACACACACAAACACACACACACACACACACACACACACACACACACACACACAGAGGACATACACACTTTTTTAAAAGAAAAGACAGAACCCCTTTTACCTTTGCTAGGTACACAACTATAAACCTCATTTACAGTCTCACTCAGAGCAAACTTCATGTTGCCCTTCCTGACTTTCTTAATGTTAGTTCCACTGATGAACATTGGTCTGCATTCTGTTGAAAAATTAGGAAAATGAGGAACAGGAAGGAAAATTTAAGAAGCCACACCCCTCTCTCTGTGGCAAAGGAGTGTCTGAAATATAACCTACCTGGAAGGATTCTAAATCAGCAGAGAGTCACTGTTATTAAGCAGGATGGCCTAATTTTGAGGAAGTGTGAGCATTTGTTGACATTCCCAGTGTTGCACACATGAATATCACATTACAGACTTGATATTGGACCAGTAAAAGCTGATATAAGTTATTTGAATTATGCCAAGGGGATTAGGAAGAAACTAATTATCTGTGCTTTCTGGTTCTGTTTCTGTAACTTACAAATTCAATTAAATAAGTAAGAAAAAATGTTAAAACTGGAAAAACAAATGAATCTTTCTGTAAATGTGTATTAAGAAGATAAAAGAAGTCTTATTTTCCAACTCCTTAAATATTACTCAAGAGGTACATTTCAAGTTAAAATTATCAGTACTAAAATTGATTTTTATCATTGTATCTAATTGTGAACATACAGGTCTACTAATTAGTTAAACTCTACTTTGCTTAGAATTTGCTTTATTCTAAAATCTGTATCATATCAGCATATGCTTTTATTTTTTTTGAAAATCAATTTTTGTCATTTGATAAGTTTGAATTAATTTAATTATATTTTTTCAATACATTTAATCAAATTTTTATCAAGAAGTTGCTGATCATTTAAAGGGTATGTTTTATGAAGTAGGTTTAAAGGAAGCAATAAAGATATATATATATATCCCTTGTTTTAGTTAGGATTTCTATTGCTATGAAGAGACATCATGATCATGTCAATTGACATGCAGGCAGACATAGTGATGGGGAAGGAGCTGATATCTGTATCAGCAAGCAGTAGGAAGAGAGAGTACACTGAGCCTGTCTTGAGTGTTTGAAACCTCAGAGTCCACACTCAATGACAATTTCCTCCAGCAAGGCCACACCAACTCCAACAAGGACACACCTCCAAATAGTACCACTCCCTATGGTCCTATGAGGGCCATTTTTTCATTCAAAACACCACACCTTTTTGTAACGTTTAGATAATAGTGTGGAAAGAAGTCTTCAGCATGCATGGATTGTCAGATGGTGAAATAATTAAACAAGGAAGCCAGCAGCAATAGAATCTACTAAGGGCATGGGATCTTAGATCTGGTGGTCTTGCAGACATATTTCATAAAGCAGCATTTAAACACATATCTGAGAGAGACCAGAGTCATCATGTGGAAATGTTGGATGCAACATTCTAAAATGAAGTTCAAGCCAACATCATTGATGAGGCAGAAGCTCAGGGAAGAGATTAATGTTTATATCCAGCAGAGTGAAAAGGGGAAGGATGAGAGAGTAGGAGATGAAGAACCTGGGTGTGGCTGCATATCTATTCTAGGAGAGTAGAACATAAGCATAGGGTCCACTTCCGAGCCCATATTGCTGCTGCGTGGAAGCCTTAGATCCACAAGCAACTAGGAATCTTGGCAGATACTCAAGGTGTAGGAAGTAGTTTGATGGGTGCAAGTGGTCAAGCTGTTTGTATTTTGAAGAAAATAAGGCAATCTTTTGATGGATTGGATGTATGAAGGGAAAATGAAAAATAGTATCTGGTTTGTGAAATGGGTTCCAAGGTTTGAAGAGACAAGACAAGAATACATTTCTAAACATATGATATTTGTGCTACTCTGTCCAATTATGGAGTCTGGTTTTGTCTTTCCTCTATCAGTTTCCTCCAAATAAGCATGATTTTTTGGAGTTACACTAATAAGTTTTCCATTTATTAATATCAATCATGGCAAACAAATTATGTTTTATAACTGAATGAAATAAGCTTTCAAAAGTTTAGGGCTGGAATAATGGCTTATCAAATAAATGTTCTGGATTCCTAGACAGATGGCCAGAGATTCATTCCTAAGAAACCACATGGTAGAAAGAAAGAATCAACTCCCACAATATGTCCTCTGACCTCCACATTTAACCATAGATTGCATGAGCCCATACACATTCAAAACACACACACACACACACACACACACACACACACACACACACACACACGAATAAATTTGTATTAAATCTTTTATAAATAAATTTAAAGCCACGAATTCATTCAAGCACTTTATTGCTGTTATTTTACACACAGACCTAAGTTTGGCAACCTCTATGCAATTTGTGGTGGTTATTTTGTTGCTGTATGAAGTTCTCTCAAGCTTTTAAGAGATTTTACCCAAGCCAGAATGTCACTCTTCTGTAGATTCTATAGAACTTAAGTCACAAAAGAGGACATGGTGAGGGTTAATTGGTGACATAAAAATATTGATAACAATTAGATTCTCCTCTACAGAATCTAACCCTACAGTTGGTATATGTAACATGAACTGCTAAATGGTCTTATTAATAATTAAAAAAAAAAGCATAGAGCCAGACACTGGGGTGAAAGTTGAGAGATCAGACAAACAGAACAAGCCAGCCGAGTTCTTACATCTATGAAACCTTAGCCTCCAGACAGAGACTTCTTGTTTACTCATGCCTTATATACCTTTCTGTGCCATGCCATCTTTGTTCCTTCTAAGTGCTGGGATTAAAGGTGTGTGCCACCAGGCCTGGCTTTGTTCCCAGTGTGGCCTTGAACTCACAGAGATCTGGATAGATCTCTGCCTCCAGAGTGATAGGATTAAAGATGTGTACCACCACTGCTTAACCTCTATGTCTAATTTAGTGGCTGGCTCTGTCCTCTGATGCCCAGATAAGCTATTTATTGGGGTACACAATATATTGTCACACACACACACACACACACACACACACACACACACACACACACACACATATTACAGCCATAGTATTGGAGCTGACACTTAATAGGCCACCGTGACACATCCACTTCCTCTCCCCACACATGCAGTGACTACATTACTCCAGGACCTCCACTTGTACATGGGAACTGAACTATTCACATGAGAATCCTGCAGTGGGGGAGAGGGGGTATCTGTGCTGACTGTTTGGGCAGATGCTGGCTCTAGGAGACATGAGTATACCATATGAAAGGGCAAACTCTACTATAGCAGAGTTTGACAGGAATTACTTGAAGCATAGGAGAAATTTCAAACTTGACTATTCCTGTGGGTTTTTTTTTAAGAACTTAGGTATTCTATCTTTCGTAGAAACTCTTGCCAATTTCTAGGGTTATCTGCAATGTGAAATTTTAATCATATTAGTTACAATGTAATCTAAATTCACCTATACCTTAAATTTTATGGTGTCAATACACTTTAAGACATTAAGATATTTAAGCTATATATGAAATTATTTTTATTTTATCATAAAACAGTACAAATAAGGCAACCTACAATGCATGAAAAGGTCTTTCAACTTATTAAAGGTCACACATCAAGTGAATTGGAAGACTGTTCTCTATATCATGTGTTTTCTAGTCCAAATATCAGAGATTTAAACAATATGCTATCTTGATTACTCTATGGGTTTCAGACATTTCAGAAATAAACAGATCCAAGAAATCGTTTCATATAACATGTCCTAAAATGATTACATATATGTTTACCTTTCAGACTTAAAAAGTCAAGGTAGTTGATATGGGTACTGTGGTGCATGCCAGTAATCTCAGAACTTTTAAGGTGGAACTTGGGACAGGAATTTGAGTTCATTTGTGTTCAGCTGTATGCTAGTTGCAGGGCATCTTGCCTTTCATGAGACACTGTTTCAATACAAACAAATAAAATGAAAGAGTAATTTTTTTAAGTCAGTTATATTTTCTTATTCTTATAATCCTATGACTCAGGGAGCCAAAGTAATGGGATTTCCCTGAGGCCAACCTAGGATAAACTGAAGTTCAGATCTACCTGAACTAGAGTGTGACATCTTGTCTGCTAACAAACCAAGATCATCTTAGTAGATCATCCTCAATCTTCTGTGTCATTCATTTATAGGTGAAGGTATACATCTCCTGTAAATCACAACAGAGAATTGGGGTAAAGAGATTTCTTGGGAATGAGGCTATCTAACATAAAGTTGGTTCTGACATTTAATTTGCGTTTAGCTTATAAAATTGTTTATCAATAACAATGTTAACCACTCATCTTGACAAGTGGTGATTTAGAGGCTTTCTGAATATCTGAACTACACCTTGTCAATCTATTAACAAAGTATCATCACAGGCATTATAGCTGAAAAGTCTCTTACATCCTGAATAATGACAATGCTTTTATGCTGGACATGCAAATTAGCATTGATCTTTGTCTCTGAAAGTATTAGGAAGACTCAGGAAATCTACAGAAGGGTGGAAGTATAGATCATATGAAAAGCTACCTATAAGAATGTATAAAAAAGGGCTGAAAATGTGGGCAACTCACATCTCCATGGGAGATATAATTATGTAGTCATAGGAACCTAGGAAAAATGGGAGCACAAAAATTTATAAAATTCAGATATGCTTGAATGTGTCCCCTTTGTAAAAGTTTTTCCAAAAGCATAGGTGGTCTTTGATGAGTGTGCGCCTCATCCATGCAACTGCTTCAAATCAAGTCAGTCCTACAAAGCATGTGATCAGGGGACTGAATTCTTTAAGGCCTTAATCAATATACATTGAAAGACACAAGATTTTATAGAGACTTCCCAAGGACAGACCAGAGTGAGCAAGATGACATTGATAAAATGACAAAATAAAGACAATGTCTACCTCCTACCATGAGTTCTTTCCAAGAAAGTTATGGTGATATTTTCTTTGTGCTAAAATGTGATTTTATTTGTATGTTATTAAAGTTGCCTGGGGATCAGAGCTAAAAGCGAGCCATTTAGCGTGGCAGTGGTGGCACATGACCTTAATCTGATCACACGGCAGGAAGAGTCTCTGTGTGGTCAAGGACACAGCCAAGTGTGGTGATACATGCCTTTAATCCCAGTACCAACCATAGAGACCTGGAGGTCTGTGTAGACAGGCAGTGACAAGGAAATCATGTAGCTGGGTTTAGAGCCAATGAGAAGGCAGAACAGAAAAGCAATAAAAGGACAGTCACACAGGAAGAAGATCTCTCTGAGGAAGCAACAGCGAAGAGTGGTAAGCTAAAGGCTAGTTTCTAGCGCTCTGATCTCTTGGGCTTTTAACGCTGTGTTCCTTACTTAATAAGACCGTTATATAGAATTTAGCCTACAGCAAGTTTTTCAAGGAAAGCAACTTTCTCCTCTTGCTTTTGTGATGTACACTTCTGGGTTGTAGAAGCTTCAGGAACCCACACTCACCCTGCCTGTCTTTTATTTTTTAAATGAGGGAGAACTATCCTTCTCTTTGATAGCACTCTCTGCCAGGGATCAATAATCTGTACATCATTTAGAACACTCATGCCCCTTTATTTTAATTAAAGGATTTTAAGCAAGATGAGAGAAAGCCTCAGTCTAGATGCTTACATGACAGAGTAGTATTAGTGCCCCATAGTTTATAGGAGGAACATGACACTCAATTCAGTTTATAGTCTGGCTAAGGGGAGTATGGTCATCTCAAACTATAGAGACATTATTAGGAACATTCAAGTCATATACTGAGCTAGCATTTCCAGAAGCACTGTCATAACACCCTTTCCTAACTGATCATACTGATCATAAAGCCTCATTGTTGTTGGGACTCAGTTTGTAGGCTCATCTCATTTCCTTAGCCTATAAACTACAGAAAGTGGTGCCTGTTTTTAGACACATTGCTGTCAGCCATCAGTCTTCTTAAGCTTGTTCTGGATACCCACTGTCATGTCTCCTTCAGATTGTATGTTTCCTACTAGTATTTAGTTGAACCTTATCTTCAACAGCTGATCAGCACAATGCATACTTACGTATAAGCATAGGTGTGTGTGTATGTTTGTGTGTGTGTGTGTGTGTGTGTGTGTGTGTGTGTGTGTGTGTGTGTGTGTTTAGGCCAGATTTTGACACTGGATTTCCTTCTCAATCACTTCTTCACTATTTTGATCAGACTGGCTAACGAGTAAACTCCTAAGTCCCTAGCATCCATCTTTCTATGTCCTACAGTGATAGAGTGGAGGCTGTACAGGGCCTTGCCCAGCTTACAAAAGCATTTGGCATTCAAACTCAGTTCCACAAGCTTGTGTAGTAACCCCCTTTACTCACTGAGTCATTTTTCCAAAATATATTCTTTATATCACAAAATAGAGACTCAATATAAATTATTTCTCATGAAAAACCTATATAATATTGTTGTCCTAGCTAACTTTGTCAGCTTGATACAGGCTACAGTCATCTGAGAGGAAAGCTTCCACTGATTAATTTTGTAAACCAGAATGACATGTTAGCATGTCTGTACATTTTTTTTATTATTATTATTATATTTGTGTTTTAATTTTACACATCAGCCATGGGTTCCCCTGTCCTCCCCCCTCCTGCCCCCGTCCCCACCTTCTCCCCATCCCTTCCCCTCTATTTCCATCTCCTCCAGGGCCAAGACTCCCCTGAAGACTGTAAGAGCGTGAATGGTTGAGACCAAGATTGGAAAAAGCACAGGGACAAATAGCCAAAGGAATGGAAGCACATGAATTATGAACCAAAGGCTGTGGAGCCCCCAGCTGGATCAGGCCCTCTGGATAAGTGAGACAATTGAATAGCTTGAACTGTTTGGGAGGCATCCAGGCTACAGGACTGGGACCTGTCCTTAGTGTATGCACTTGCTGTTTGGAACCTTGGGCTTACACAGGAGGGGACTGGACCTGCCTGTACGGTTTTGACTTGATTAATTGCTGTAGGAGTTTCAGCCTGGTGCGGGTTGTCCATCTCTACACACACTATTCTGGGATGTGTAAGAACCTAACTAAACATAACTGTATCAACAAGCCAATGAGCAGTGTTCCTCCATGGATACTACTTTAAATATTGCTTGAGTTTTTGCCCTTATTTCCCTCAATGATGGTCTGTAACTTATAAGCTGAACTAGACCATTTCTTCCCCTTAGTTGTCTTTTGTCAGAATTTATTATCTTAGCAGATAGGAAACGGTTTCCTTTCTTTTCATTCTAATTGTTTTTCATCTCACAACTTCAAACATTTTTCCTTTCTATTAATCATTGATAAAATTTAACCCTCATGACCAGTTCTAGAAGGCATATACATGTCTTGTACCAGTCTATTTTCTAGTGTGAAAAGTCTACATAATTCTTTCTGGCTGACTACGGCATTCTGATAAATGAATCACCAATGACACTGAAGACAGAGAAAAATAAATGAAGACAAATGTGTTCTATCCTTGTTTCCGGGAACTGAGGAGGATCAGAGGAATGGAAATCCCCTACTGACAAAAGATGAAGATTACGCTTTGACTGTATACCTTGACAAAGCTGAATCATTTCATGGAAACTACTGAAATCAGTATGATGAGGTAAGAAAGAAGAACATTGTTTACACTGGGAATGGACTCCATAAGCATCTTCCCTTTTAAATGTTGTTTTTAATTTATTTATTATTACTTTAGTTTTGTTAAAGTAGAATAAAAGGTGTATATATAATTGTGTACACTGTAACCCTTTTATATGCATATACTTTATGAAATTATTGTATAATGTGATTTGACTCATCCATCATCTCATAACCATGTTTGTGATGACAAAATTGAAGTTTCTCTTCTAGTAATTTTCTAACATAAATTGTTACCAAATCTCTTTGCCATGCAATAAAACAGGTCTTCAGAATTCTCTTATCCTGTTCAGTTGAGACCATTTAATCATTCCCATTAATTCCTTTTCCCTCTGAAGCCCCAAGTTTCCATTACTTTGTTCTCTGCTTCTTTAAGTTCAGGTTTTTGAAAATGTTTGCATGTGAACTCACACAATATTCATGTTTATTTGTCTGACTTCCCTAAATATAATGTTTCCTTGTGTCATCATATTATCACAAGCAAAAGCTCCCCTTGCTTATAAGGCTCAGTAGTAAGTCATTGTACATTCATGGTCAGATCCAAATAACCATTGCCAAGATCAATTTTAATAAACATTATCTGTATTTTTTTTTCTTCTAGGAGTTTGACTGGTTATAAATTTAATCCATCTTGTGTTAATCTTTAATGTGGAGTGAGATGAGAATCCAACTTCCTTTTTTGGTATGATGATGTAAGATTTTGCAGGACTCTTTGTTGTAGAGAATCTAGTTTCTGCCTTTTATGTTCTTGGTAACTGTGATGGTTAATTTCAGTGTCCACCTTGACGGAGTTTATCCTCATTTGGGAGACAAATCCTTGAGCATATTGGTAAGAGAGTTTATAGATTGGGTTAATTCGGGATGGAAGACATGCTAACCATGCGTGGCTCTAGTCCGTGAGGTGGAGTCCCAAAATAAATACAGGGAGAGCAAGGTGAGCACCAACAGCACATCTTTGCTTCTTGACTATGGATACACATTTTCCCATCCTGCAATGGCTCCAAATCCCTATTACCACCTCCAAGGTTGACTCTAGGAGACACACACAAATATCACACTTTTGTTGCAGTGTGTCTCCGACCATGATAGATTCAACCCTATACTATGATTCAAACCAAAACCTTTTTTTCCTTGAGCTGATTTGTTGGGTGCATTGATATAACAATGGGAACATGTACTGATACAGCAATTTTTCAAACATTAAATTCCCATGAATGTGTGATTTTATTTCTAGGATCTTAAATATGCTTTATTTTTAGTACCTGTGTTGTCATGATCATCCCATGGAAAGTTGATTCTGATTTTATAGAATATTTGGAAATCAAGTAGCGTGTGTGAGGTTTCTAGCTTTAAATCCGTTTATCCATGATTTTTTTTTTTATTGGCATTTGGAGATTTACACTTCCTTACTGAGTAGAGTACTCACTACCCAAAATAATCCACAAATCTAATGCAATCTGTATCAGTTGACAAAAATATTACTCTTTTTTACAAAAACAAATAATCGGTGGACTAGTTTGGGTAGTGTAGACCCTTTGGCAATGTGAATTTTCCCATTCTGTGAAGATGGGAGAGGGCATTGTATATCTTCATACTTATTCCAACTTCTATAAACATTTTATAGTTTGTGTCTCTTTTACTACATTCATTATATTTATTCCAATAGTTTATTTTATTGCATATTAGATTATATTCTTTATTGCTTTTTTGGATCATATATAAAAATACTTTTGGAAGCTAATGCACATAACATTGGAACATAATGATACTCTTTTCTCCCTGTTTTGTAACATAGAATGAAGACTTGTTGAGTGACAAACCAACTGTGAGTCACAGATCCTCAAATAATATGTTCAGAGAAGAACGATGCCTTCAAGGAAGAGAAAAAAGTAATTCAGTTTTAATTCTTATTTTTCTTCATAAAGCAATACTGTTAACTATTCCATTTGCTCTGGACCACTCTCAGTAGCCTGCCCAGTGTGAACTCAAATGAAATGGACAGCCTTATGGTTTGTTTGAATATGTGCTTTTGGAGAAAAGGCTGGGAAGCTGATTCAGGAAATTCCTTATAATCGCAACTACTGGGTTTAAAAAAAGGAGAGAAGTTTAATCATGTAAGTCTGTGAAGTCTCAATTTACTCGCTAAGTTATTGAATAAAAAACAATGCCTGAAATTACTTCATGAAGTCTTCTTTAAATTGAATATTTCTTTTTGAAATGTAAGTAAAGATACTAAGAAAAAGAGAAATAAAAATAAAGAGGAAGTGAGGACAGAAGGAAGAAGAAAGGAGAGTAGGAAGGAAAGAGGAATGGAAGGAAGGAGGGGAGGAGGAAAGGAAGGATAAATAAGGAAGGAGCAAAGAAGGAAGGAAGGAGAGAAGGAGGAAAGGAGAAGGAGAAAGGTTGCTGCTGATGGGGATAATATTGCTTATCTGAGGCATGCATCTCTTTGCTTATGGTGCTATGGCTCCAGTAGTAGCAGCAACTTGGAAACAGTATTCTTAGAACACTTTGATACAACCATCGCCAACATGAGCAGCAACAAGCTATACAACAATAGAAAGTGTGAATTTCAAATCAAATGATAATTATTCTTCTTACAGGCCCATCAATGATGGATCTGAAGTGTCATGATTTTCTAAGTGGAAAGCAAATTAATCTTTATTAATCCTTGTCATTATGATTGCATAATGTCTGGATTTGAATGTCTGATGTGTGCATGACACTCTTTCCTCTTCCTTTGGCAATCAAAAGTGTGAAAATAAACCTTACACTTTAGAAGGAATGCTGAGTACTGAAAAAAATGGATGTAATCATCTGCACTAAAATGAAAAAAAAAACTTTGCAGGAGAAAAAATATACACTATGTCAAAGTTACAGACACCCTCTTTTATGTTAATATATGCACTGCTATGTGTCAGGGTTGTGAAAATAGGCAATGAAATGAGGAGGCAGGTGGCCAAATACGCGAAGAGAATTTAACAAAAAATTATTCATGTGCATTTTTCAGAAACTCTCTTTAGAGCTTAATTAATACTGTTAAAATTACTTCCTTGAATGATCTGTATATAGTCCCAGATGAAACTGCCATTAGTTGCTAATTAGTGAACAAGGTCAAGTTCCATAATAAATAAATAAATGCAAACACAAACACATGCCTGGTGCAGCCACAGCCAATGAGGATGCATTCCTGCCATTTGTGTTTTCAATTGCAAGTGTGGTTTAGACCAGTCTGTGAGTACATCCTCTGCCTGTAGGCATCCCACACACCAATATCTACTGCATCCTATGCTTTCAATTAGACTAAATACCCACTAGTTTTACTTTTTCCTTCCCTGAAACTTAACTCCCTTATAATCATAGAATCACTGAGCTTAGTTATTGGCATTTGTGTAATTCCCACACAAATTCTAACAGGACTGCACTGTGCTACTCTAACCTAGATCCCAAGAGCTAGCGTCATCTTTAGAGATGATGGATATGTAATGATGCTTTTCACTAAGTAATAGCTTATTATTTCCAGCTTATTCATTATTCTTGTGATCTTAAGAAAAATGTATTGTCACACCTCCTTTTTGGTGGTTGGAAATTGTATTTATCTTCAGGAAACTGTAACATCATCTCAGGGTATTTATCTATGTTTGCTACCTCAACATATGACTCTTCACTGTGTTTTGAGTTCACTAGAGCTAATTTTCTATCCATTCTTTTCATACTTCTCAAACTGATGATTTATCCTTGCTGAGATATTATCTGAAAACAGTATACTCATGTTTCCTTCTTAATAAACTGCCAATGTATATAAAATGCTGATAAATATTCCTCAAATATTCATTTTATTATTTTCATAAGCATTTTTTTCCTCTTTGTCAATATAACTTATACTACAAAGACCATTATTGTCACATAAAACAAAACATGAGCATGTCTGTGTCTGCAAAGAGAACAATGTGCCCTTGGGCAATAGAAAATAAAAAAGGCAGATATTTTCTACCACTTTGGATACTGTAGGAATGTCTGTCCTGATAGAGATTCTCAGTATCCACCTGATTTTCATCTTCTTAGTAGCTGTGGTGTGTATTGTATGAACCAGTACTTCATCAGCACTTTGGGCAGTATTTGTACTAGCAAGAGACACTTGGTATCAGTTGATAACATGAATGTTTCTTAAAGTTAAAAATACAGGCTATTGATAGCCTAAAAGGACGAAGTACAGAAAATATTTATAAATAATTACTTTATTTTATTCTTTTCTAATTATTTTTGTCATTGGTAGTTACATATAGTATTCTTTGAGATTCATAATGAAAATAATTCATTTAAAATATTTCCACTCAATATCAATATCAGAATTCATTCTTTAATGGCCATAAACTAATGCATTGTAGTCATATACTATGGTTTACCAAACATTCATAATATATTTGGCTATTTCAATTTCTTCCAAGTATTGACAATATCAATATTCATTATCTAAAAAATATGTTATATAAAGCTTTATTTACTATTATTTTTCTTAAATATTTACATGATAGAACAACTGGGTAGAAGAGTGTATGACCCTTTGACTATTTTCTTTTTATCAAGTTGTATCTGAAATACTGAACTAATCAATTGAAATTCCCATTTCTATATTTACTGGTGTTAATGGGCCTCTACTCAGATTTGCTCCCTACATATTATGCTATTGAATAATTTACTTTAAAATCTTAGTGAGGTTTGCTTTAATAAAATACAATACATTTTTATATAGGTTACCACATCTTATTTTGCACTGATCAATATCTAAGTGGTCAGATGAATATGTATGCTTATTTTATAAGGTATAACAATTTCATAGGTTCAATGATTTGTATAAATATTTGAAATACATCTAAGTTTTATATAGATATGTAGGTAGATATCTACTTATATGTATGTAAATACGAATAGATGCTTTCACAAGCATTTACATGGAAACAAATGTATTCTATGGGTTAGAAAGTATACTGGACTTGAAATCTGTGATTGATAGTCTTGAGACTTTAAGGGTCATTGCCAATTGTAAATAAAATTGCTACATGTAAATCTACTGTCTTTTCAGAAAACTCAAAGCATATAAAGCATGAAGATTCCAGGATCATAATTAAATAGAGCAGAAAAGTTTCAAATCCTTTTCTTCCTTACTTAATTCTTTTTAATAATTGTATTGAAATTGATTCATTCCCCTGTGGGTAGTGTTCAAACACTGTGTGTGGTGTGCCTTGTCTCTGGTATCTTCTGTAGGTCTCTAATATTTTCTCACAGTTGGAGTAATGGTGGGGGTAGTGCTTCTTGATCTGCAGATTCGGTTCACTGTATCCACAGTTCTGGAATCTGCCTAACTCCAATTCAATATTCTTATTGTCACAGTATCCAGTGTGTGGACTGTCTGTCTCAAATCTTCCAATTTGTCAGCTTTCTTGTCAACCATGATTATCCAATGTGAAAAACTCTAAAAACTCCAATGCACATCAGAATTTATTTTTTTTATTAAAATACTTTCTATAAAACAAGCCTAGTGAACTTAAATACAAGTGTAGCCTCTGTTTTATATTAGAATTTTAATGCATTTGTATGTGCACTTATATTGACAATAAAGATACTTTATTCAGATTTTAATAAATCTATTTGCTTCATATATTTCATAGTAATAAATCCCTTAAGTGGGCAGTCTACCTTAAGGATATAAACTTGATCTCAAAACTTTGTGCTATAGATGAGTCATTATACCATGTGAATTTAAAAACCACACTACAGCCAAGTTCTAAAGTCACACACACACACACACACACACACACACACACACACACACACACACCAGGACTTACAAAGTGTTTTTTCCTAAGAATACAAAAAGCTATAAAACATATTCAATAGTCATTGTGGAAGGGTGCACACACCTAATAACTCAGTTGATTGCTCCTTACATGAGACAAGAAAATGCTGATGTTCACAGAAATCATTTCTTTCAAAGTAGACTAACATGCAGTAGTCAACAAAATTACTCAAAGGGGAAGGTTAGGGCAGATAGTTTGAATAGCCTTTCTGTAGTGCAGCTTGTTATATCCAAATATTCTGGTATTCATTAACTTGATGTTTGAACTAAAATTTCCACTGGGATGTTACATAAAAATTTAATATGTAATATTTTTTCACTTAGCTAATTCACCACTTCACCCTGACCTAGTTTTCGACCTGTAGGGGTTACACATTAAAATAAGCCAAAATATACAGCTATACCTAATTTCAACAAAAATGAATACAAATTCTTAACATGTCACTTAGTATTTTTTAAGTATGATTTTTTTCTTCGGATGCTTTCTGTCTTACTGTACACAAATTGAAGTGTGTGTAATATTACATGAAGAAGATTCCATGAAATATATAGAGTATCTTACTTCTAAAACAAACAAACAAACAAAAAACCTTACAATTTCATGGAAAATGACCATGGACACTTGCTGAGCAATTATTGTGGTTTGAATGAGAAATGTCCTCCAGAGACTCATGTATTGAAAGAATTACTCCTCAGTTGGTAGGGCTGTTTGGGAAGACTATGGGGGAGTTTTAGAGGTGGGCTTTTTTAATTTAATGTTTTTTAATGTATTAAATTTAAAATGTAATTATGCCATTTCCAATTCGTCCATTCCAGCCATTCCTGTGTATCCCCACCATGCTCTATCTCAATTTCATTGTCTCTTTTCTAAATATAAAATATAACCAGTTCAATAAGTAAAATATTACCAGTATGTATATGTATTCAGGGCTGATAACTTGGTATTAGATAATCATTTGGGAGCTCTTTCCTAGTAAAAGCTATTTCTCTGACTCTCAGTATGTATTAGTTTCCTGCAGTTCTCACCTGGGGTTGAGGCCTATAAAATCAGACTTCCTCATTTCCATGTTATTATGCTTATTGGTGTTGTCCATGTCCAGGACTTGTTTATGTAATCACAATGACCAGCATGACATGATAACCCTAAGGGTACAACAGTGGCATTCACATCTTGCAATAACCAATCGTTCTTTAATTATGCTTAAGGGCCCTTCAACAAAAGAAAAATCATTCATCATTCATGATACTCAATCCTAGAAGACAACCTCTACTTTACTGAAACCCACATAATCCCTTATTGTAATCTAAATCTTTCCCCTTGTACACACAAATAAGTGTAGATCTCACTCTTCATCAAAGAAACTTCTGTTTTTCACAGATGGAGACTATTGCAAAAAAACATAATCTATCAAATGCTGAGATCATGTGATAGTTTGGAGAACTGTCACAACTGATACATCTATAAGACAACTCTTTACCTAAGGCTCAGGAAACCTCAAAGAAGGAGAGGTTTGCTGAAGGAAGAGCACCACAGTGGCTGGACTTGAAGTTTTGTAGCACGGTCTTACTTTGTCTCTCTATATTGTGAATGTTATGCTGCCCTCATGCTCCAGTTACCATCCCTTCCCTTCTACTGTGACTTTATCCCTTGAGGAGCTATAAGTCAAAATCTGCCTCTTTCTCCTCTAATTTTTGTTGGGGACATTCTATCATACCAATATAAAAATAATTATTACAGTAAGCATGAAGAGCTGAGTTTAATACCCATCACCTACATAAAAATGCTATGCTTTGGCTATGTGCCAATAGCCCCCACACCTGGGGCCAAGCAGAGACATGAGGACTGTGGTGACTTATTTGGCCATAAGCCTGGCTCCAAGTGCATTAACAGACCCCTTTTTCAAAGTGATAAGTCAAGGAGTATTTGAGAAGAACATCTGAAATCCTCATATGGCCTTCAATGTTCTGAGACTTTTACACATGTGCATGTATATAATATATACATATCATACACACACACATTACACATACACACACAAGGACATGAACACATACACAAAGAAACATAGTGTTTCCAATGATTTAAAAATCGTTCATATGTCTCTATATCTCATGGTCAAGGTATAGATATAAAGGTGATAAAGATAAGGAGAAAAGAAACTGAGAAATGCCCAAGAACAGTTTTGTATTATTATTATGTTTTTTCTCTGTCATGTATTTGTTCCTTAACCAATGGTATAACACAATACACATCTTCACAAACAATAATGGGTGATTTGGAAATATAAACTAGTGGGATTCTATGTGGATAGTAGTTTGAACTCAAATTAACATTAAATCTAATATATAATCAGCACTGCAGTAAGAGCTGAGAATGAGTCATAAAAAATAAAGTGCTTTTGCTAGCATGGGTTTTGGTTTACATACTAGTAGAGGAGGAGACTCCAACACAGGTATCGATATAGATACAGATAGGTAAATGTTCAATTAGTTGAAAAAAACTGCTACCATGAAGTATGACATGATTGGATTCAACAAATTCAGTGTAGTCCCACACACATGAGGTGCTAAATAAAAAAAAACAAACCAAAAACTACATTAGGCTGTGACTTGAGGAATTAATAAAACATTGGCATAGTTTTGTTGTTGTCAGTGAGGGAGAAAGCATTTTCAGCCCAGATGGCAAAAGTAATTGATCTTAAAACTTTTGCTAGGTAACATTTTCAGTATATACACTACACAGATTTTGACAGTTTTAATCATTGACAAATAACCATTATTAGCTCCTGTAGTAGCATGTAGGTATGACTCAGATGCAAACTGTTTAGGGGCATGTGTATAAACTGATAGGGTGTCTATCTCCAGGTAAGTCACTCTTCTTATCCCAGATCAGATAAAAGCAATGCTTGGGAAGCTTTGCCTTTGCTCTTTATTATTTCTCGTACAACATGTGCTGCACAATAGAAAGAAAGGCTCTGCAGCCACTCCATCCTCGGGGTTAGTCCAAGGGAACAACTGTTTTCTGGACTGCGTGTCAGTCCATTCACTTAGGTTTATCCCAGCATGTGCCTAATTACTGGCTCCAGGTAAGGGATCTGTTTCTATTCATCACCTTTAACTTTATCATCTTCATTGGCAATGTCTTGACCACTATATTCACAGAGATGTCTTTAGAAAGAAAATATATAATACTAATTTGAAGAAATCAAATGAAACAAAACAAAACAAAATTCTACACTACCATAATGGTTTTCATAAATGTCCTGGCTGATGCTTATTCAGGTCCTTATCAGGCTATACTAAAAAGTCATTATCTGGCACCTAACTGTGCTGATGAAGCCCCTTTATTTGGGAGAACTTGAAATAATTGATCACAGAACTGGGAGAAAGTGCTTTAACCCTCGCAGGCAGGTTGAAAACGTGTGGAGTGATTAGATCCAGATTTGAAGCTCATCTTAAAGACCTAGATGATACTATGATACTTCACTTCTACTTTATCAGTTTGGTTCAATGTTTTATATATATATATATATATATATATATATATATATATATATATATATATATATATATATCCTCAGTTGGCATGAGAGACCAGGAAGAATATTTATTTATTTATTTATTTATTTATTTATTTATTTATTTATTTATTTATTATTTTAGGGAAGAAAAACATGCATATAAATAAAATGCTTCCTTGTTCAATTTATTCAACTGGGCTGGGATATTTTTGTTTGGTGATGTTGTGTTGGTTTCATTGCTTTTCTTGTGTATTGTTTTGTTTATCTTTTTTGTTTTTGTTTATTGTTTGCTTGTTTTTTGTTTTGTTTTGTTTTGAGACAAAGGCTTACTCTATAGCTTAAGCTAGACTTGAGCATACCATGTAATCCAGACTGGCCTCAAACTCTAGTTGATCCTTCAACCTCAGCCCTCAAGTGAATGTAATTCTCAGTTTGGAAAACATAATATTTTGAGAAAGAAGAGTTGTAGCACAAATCTTAACAGGTCTTATTAATAAAAACATACCTGTAGCCAGGTACTGGGGTCAATGCTGGAAGATCAGAGAAGCAGAACAAGCCACAGCTTCCTCATCTTGCAATTCCTCAGCTGATCCTGTTTCTCAGACTGGAAGCCTCTGTGTCCTCATCCAAATGGATCTCAGCTGAACTGCTTCTCGAAAGCCTGAAAGCTTAACCAGCTCTAGTTCCTGGTTTTCAAGCCTTATATACCTTTTTGCTTTCTGCCATCACTTCCTGGGATTAAAGGCCTGAGTCATCATGCCTGGCTGTTTCCAGTGTGGCTTTAAACTCCCAGATATCCAGATGCCAAGTGATAGAATTAAAGGCGTGTGTGCTACCATTTTCTTGCTTCTATGCCTATCTAGTGGCTGTTCTGTCCTCTGACCCCAGATAAGTTTATTAGGGTGCACAATATATTGGGGAACACAATATCACCACAAATAGTCAGCTTTATTTTTTAGTCCTAGAAGATATCAGGAATTGAAGAACCAGCCTGATTCCATATTAGGCTTAAAAGCTATCTTATAGTAAAGACAAAGTAGGTTCATTCCTGTTTATGATTAAACCTCTGTTTCTCAAAGACTGTGCTATGCCCCACCTGTAACATTTCTAAAAACGTTCATGTACTGCAGGTTCTAGAAATGATAATCATGCCTTTGTTTCAAGAAGAGGTTTATAACCATCTTGCAACCTGCCTTTATTTCAAAAGGTTACATGACCACCTATCACTATCTTGTTATGCTCACCTTGAAACTATATCTTTGTTTCAAGAGAGGCTAACTTGTGCTGCTAATGTTCTATCTAATTTTCTGCTCCTGTAACCCTACCTATTTTGCCCACCAAAGCCCTGATTTGGAAAATTCCTACCCCTGAGCTATGAAGCCTTTCTTTCCTGACATCCAATGCTGACCTCTGGAACCCCGCCTTGAGGGGAGTCTCTCTGTGTACATGAATATAAATGCTTGCTTTACTTACTTTGAGTTGGTGATTTTCTTCCTCCCATCTTTGGGATCAACATTGTAAGAAAATAAAAACATGACCCTTTGTTACTTTCCCTTTTTTCAAATAAGAATATATTTGCACATGAAAATTTTATCCCACTGGGTGTAATGATACAGATCTGTGATCCAGGTGCTTGTGAAGTTGAGGCAGGAAGATTTCCATGAGAGTGATAGCCCTGGAAATTCAGTGAATATCATATTGTAGTAATGTTCTCTGGTTTGACATATTTCACACTATCGATGGGAGACTCTCTGAATTGTCAAGCTGCCTATAAGTTTTGCAGGATGATCAGAGATGCACTTTTTTCTGAGTCATGCTTCGTACTTGGGTGGGCATTGTGGTAGCTTAACAGTCTGTCTCCATTTTCCTTTAAGTATCTCTCCAGGTTGAATTTTAGTGGATTCCTCACTTTGGTATGTATTTAGTGCCCTGTCTGGGATGAACAGATGTTAGTTCATCTCTAACCAAGAAAGGTCACATAACACACCAACCAGGGTTACACAGTAAGACCTCATCTTAAAGAAACAAAACTGAACATAAATACCTTGCTTTTGGCCTTTCTTCAAATGTATATAAAATTATCGAATATAATATAATTCTAGAATAAAGAGCATGGCTTTTAGGTTGCTACAATGTTCTTATGATTTATGCAGCTATCTTAAGCAAACACTACCTACATTTTCTATAAACATGTTTCATGCCATGTTGCTAATAAGATATGAAATCATAAAAGATATTTAGCTAAGTATCACTTTATTTATTTTGTAAACAGCTGAAATCCCTTCTTCTTAACTTTATTGAACTGAATGTTAGATACAGGCACACAGGAAGATGTCTTTTCTGCAGGATTTTTCAGGGAGTTTTGATTTTAGGGGGAAAAAAAAGCATTGAACTTGGTGCCAGGAGATACATTTCAAATCCCCAACTGTCTTTCACTAACAGTAAGAATTTTACACCAATCACCAGATTCCTTTGAAGCTCATTTTCCTTTACTGAAATTGAAATGATAAATCCAACCATTTGTTTTCACTGTAAAATTAAATCAACATAAAATATTTTGCTCACTGTTTTGTCATCTACAAATCCAAGAGAACATTACTAATTAAAAAGTTGTTGTTATAATTTAAATGGATTTAAAATAAGGCCTCCTGGTGAATTAATGAAAGTATGTATTTCCTAGAATATGAACTCTTTTATTTCCTCTACTCCAGAGACAATTAATTCAGAAAGATTATGTGAAATATCAGTGTCTGAAGCCATTGCTTCCTGAAAATTCAAAGCATGTGTATGTGTTGTTAAGAGAGAGAATGAGAAAGAGAAGAGAGAGGGAGAGTAAGAGAGATCAGATTAAGAGCTTCTCTTATCTAAATACTATCTCTATTTGCTATTTATTGCATTTCAGACCAACCCTGCTTTCTTTCTTTGGCTTGAGGACTGAGTACAGTCAGGATAAGAGTGAAATTCACCAGCACTCAGAGTCTCTTTCATCTCCCTCCTGTCTGTAGGCCTCACCTTCCACCTTCCAAGGCACTCTGTAATTATCATGTCCATGGACTTCTTTTCTTTTCTCCATCAGCTTTGACAAGAAGATGGACCTGCCACTGCAGAGGACCTGTCACAGTTTCAAAAGCACTTGCCCAACAGGAACTTCAATGTTAATTGTGAAAAAGCGGCATGGGGTAAGAATCTTTGATGAACTGAAATTACTGTTGTGCTGCGATAGAAAAAGCCTTTAATTTTGCCATCTGGGTCTAATTGACAGAGAATGACTAAGAATCGTAGCTTGGAGAATTGCTGAACTTTGCATATGGACAATTAACAAGAAAGAGAAAAAGCCAGTTTGGAAAATTGTGGGTGGCTCTGTAAAGGCAATGTGTGTTGCCTTTGGGATTTGAAGTCAATCCACCCCCCACACCATTGGAAAGACCTATTCCTTTCACCGAATAGGAATTTTGACAGTAGTCAAGATTCATGTCAGAGCATTTGCACCGAAATAAAGATTTTAGCTACCTATGGTGACTGCAGCCCTTGTCTTCTGACACATTTCCCCTATATGTGCCTTGACCACATGGTCTGCTTTCTTCAGATTTGATAGGAAATACGTATCCCACCTACAGGCTTCAGCATCAATCAGGGTACCTTTTAGAAAGCCAGCACAGAGCATTATCAGTTGTGATATCTTTAAGGGAATTAACTTTGGGCCTTATCACAACTCAGATCTCAAAAGCATGAGAGAAATTCAGTTTATATGACTAAATATTTTTTAAAAATATGATTCTCTAGAATAAGAGGAGTGTTATTGGATCTGTTACTCTCAGAGTCCAGAGGGACAATCACGGATCAATGGAACTTGATTTTGTTACTTTCAAAGAGTGATTTTTAACAATTTTGATGTAAGCTATTTTTCTTTCCCTTCAAATCAGCTTATCTGAGTAGATAAAGCTCATATCCTTTTTCTTGTGTTTTATGACCATTACAGAATTGTTTCCATTATAGATTTGTTTTCTTGTCAAGACAATAGTAACATTCATTTTCCTTACAAACTCAGAGAATATGAATTAAAAGAAATAGCTGAGGGCTTTAATTACATTAAGAAGTGTCACATTTGAAGTTTATATTTTTTCTGTGGGTCATCAGAATTTTTAACTTGATGGTGAACTGTAGAAAGTGTCAGATTGTTTTGCTATTCTTTGAAATTATTTGCATTAAGAGTAATTTTAATATCAACTAGTTTATAGTATCTGTGAAATAATGAGGTTGAGGCCCAGGGGCTTGGCAAATTTCCTGATTGGTGTAGCAGGCTCTTACAGGACCTGTTAGCTGGATTTAAGTGTAAAACTCAACCTATTTCAGCAACTGAAAAATTGTGAAAGCAAACCCAGTGCCATCTTATGGCTAAGACTAATGGCAGCATATGGACAAAGTATGGTAATCTATAAAAATTGCTCAATTTACAATCCCCTTCCAACTTTAAAGAATATTAGAAAAATAAGCTGATTTCAAAAATTGCAAAATAAAATGGATTAAAGAAAAATGAGAACATGTTCCTAGACAGAAATATATCAATCTTTCCTATTTAAATTTTATTCCAAAGAAAAGATAACAGTTTTCAGTAATTCTTTAGGAAGTCTCAAAGTATACAAATGAATAAGTTTCTACTTGACAAGGATTTCTAGGGATAAATAGGAAAAGCTCCATTCCTTATCCACCCTCATCAGCATTGCTCAGACACTTGGAAATTTTTGTTTTATAAGCTATTTGATTCCACTCAGCTCTTGTTAGAGTGTTGAATTATTATTTAGAAGAAAATGAAATATGGAGGAGACCTACAGGCTCCAATACTGCCAATATCTAGCCATGAAAAGGGCTTGCATGTGTTGAAGGTTGGCATTCCAAACAATTGAAGGCCTTTTTAATTTTTACATGTTTACTATGAATTTTCCCTGAGCCTATCTCCTCCTACTCCAACCAGGACAAGTAAATTAATCCTTTCCCATCACTGTGCACCAGCCTACTGAAAACTAGTGGAACCAATCAGGAAAATCACAAGGAATATAGAGCACTTTTTATCATAATTACAAGTATTCTCGAAGAATAATTTACATCTAAGGAAAAGCAGGTGCTGTGCTGCCCAGTCTCTGCATCTCCAGCTATTACACAATTTCTCAGTGTGAACACAACACACAGAACATTAGAGCTGAGGAATGCTTTAGCAATCTTATTTCAGCTTTGTTAAAAAATATATTTCTTGAGTCTTGAGCCCACCTCTGTCTGTGTCTTTCCCACAATACCATTAACCAGTAATGAGATATTCCATACCCTGATATCAAGCTTCTGTTTCTCTTCATGCCTGCCAAAACACCCTCTTTTTGTAACAACCTAAAATAGGTCTCCTTGTGCCTCTTCTTATATAAATGTCTTCTAGTTCCAGGGCCTTATTAACATCAGCAATGTTGTCTCCTAGGAAAAGATTAATTACTTGGCTGTGATTCACAGAAATGGAGTAGCAACTAAATTACTAAGGGGGCAGATCAGGGCATTGGTTATTGTGTCACAGTGAGGCTTCTTTAGAGGAGGAAATACCGAGTCTTCAGTATAGTTCATGTCGGAGCAAAACAACTCATGTCTTTTTTGGAAAAGACTGGGTAAGCAAAGGACATCAATAGGCTGATATTTTATGTCTACTTAGGGCTGATAAATGGGATCAGACATTATCACTTTGCCTCTCCATTAGTGAATATCTCTTTCTTTCTTGTTAATTAAATCTGGGTTAGCTATATTTCTGTAAACCCTCAATAACGGTGGGAGTTAGGGGAAAATCAAACCTCACTTCTAATTAAAGGTATAATTATGATTCTGAGTCCTAGATAGTCATTTGTTTTCTCCAAAACACTGTTCCTGGAGTGACAATTTAATTCCTAAATGTTTGTAGTGAATTTGAAATTCTCAAAGACCATTAAAGATTTTTATCAAAATATTAGAGGGAAGCTGGGCTCAGAGATGCACACTTGTAAAGCTAGCATAGTGATGGAAGAGGATTTTGAATTTGAAGCTATATAACAAGAACCTGTTTAAAATGCAGCATTTTAAAGAGAATAAACTTCATAGAACTGTGTCAATGTATTTGTTTCATGACCAGAAAATGATTTAAAATTCACTAATTAATTTCAGCTCCCTAAAAATTGTTTGCATCTGGGGAGGTAATAGAAATGATCAGAATTTATCATTGTAGAATCATGTCATTCTTGAGTATAGTAAATTACTATGAAAAACCATGATAACCCATTTTTTTTAAAATTTTTAACTCATGACATTAAACCATTTCATGGTTGTGATATACTGTCCTTGAGAATGAGTAAATATGAATGAAAATGTCTCACACATGTAAATTAGGGGATTTCTCATGTCTATTTGACCATAGAGAAGCAAAAACTAGCGATAATTATAAAGCAAAAATATATCTATGAAATGATTTACCTTTATTTTGTCTCAATTTTGGAAAATATTGAAGGAAAAAGAAACGTACATCATGGCATTTTATTACTGTTGATAAATTTAAAAATTGCTTTATGTTAAATTTTAAAGACAATTTCTTATTAGGTATCTAAACCGGCTTATAAAGTGCTATAAGACAAAACTTTACTTATTTCTTTTTAAAAGATGTGTGTATGTATGTATGTATAGGTGTGCGTTTGTGAATGTGCATGTGTGTATGTGTGCCTGTGTTACTTTTAATTGTGTATAGTTGTCATTCTGTTTATGTCTTTCTTCATATCAGTGCTAGTGGCCATGGAGACCAGAGGCATTAGAGCCTACAGTTGTGGGTGCTGGAACACACTCAAGTCCTCCAGCACTAAGTACTGATTACAAATGTGAGCCTGTCATTTTGTGGTGCTAGGAAATCAGAATGAACCTAGGGCTTTCAGCATACTGGGCAAACACTTTACCAATGGAACTACATTCCCAGCCCTAAGTACACTACTTAAAGTTGAGGAATATATAAATAGTTATTATGGAAAGTATCTATACCATCATCTCATCTACCTTACCTATGTACATTTTATAATAGTTGTAAAACTTTGAATCTATTGCCCTGAAAATTTGTTAGTATATTAAAATGAAGCATAGAAACCAATTATGAGCTATTGAAACTGTTACTTTAAAGATGATACTCTCATGCCGGGCCGGTGGTGGCACACGCCTTTAATCCCAGCACTCGGGAGGCAGAGGCAGCCGGATCTTTGTGAGTTCGAGGCCAGCCTGGTCTACCAAGCGGGATCCAGGGAAGGTGCAAAGCTACATAGAGAAACAATGTCTCTAAAAACAAACAAACAAACAAACAAAAACAAAAACAAAACAAAAAAAAGAAGAAAAAGAAAGATGATACTCTTCCCACAATCCTGGATGCAGAATAGACACCCTAGATTAAAGGAACCTCATTTCTTTCCTTGGTGTGCACAAGATATAGGGGAAATCTATGCTTGAGTTCAAGCATAGATTTTTATTAGAACTATTTTATTAGATATAAAAATAGGTGTCATAATTCCAAAACTTGCATACATAGGGAACCTTTCACTATGTGGCTGAAAATTCTAGTAAAAATAGGTGTATATTAGTATCAATTCTTTGAATAATTTAGGAGAAATTCATCACATATGTATATGTATATGTGTATGTATATGATGTATATATACTGAAGAACAGCCTTGAGGAAAGAACTGATAAAGTTAAGTAAAAGATACTTGATGCATATATGGTCACACCCTGAGAATACTGTATCTTACTTGATCTCAAAAATAATGTAGGGGCTGGCCTTGCCAGTGCATTGGTGGGAGGAATTTGTAGTATGTGGGGAAGTGGTCTCCAGGAGGTATGGCTGGCTGAATGCCCTGTCAGAGACACAGAATTTTGTTCTGGAAAATTATGTGAATTGTGTATTGATATTGTTACTCCTTTATGACCAAGTAGCTTTTGTAGGTAGTACATTATGATTAGGTTTGTGGAACACAGTAGCAGATACATAGGCAAGAAAAACATAATGAATGAAATGGGAAGCTTGGCCAAAAATGTGGAAAAACAAATGGGGGCATTTGATAGATGCTATGAAGGAAATCCAGACATCAAAAGTAGAGACAGAGAGGTAAACTGTGGTTAGAGTCAAAAACAGTTCAAGTTCAGTTACAGCCTTGTAGAAGCTTGGGATTGATAAAAGGAGAAAGAGTTACAGAGTATATCAGACTCATACTGTATCGAAACAAATAACCAGACAGACCACAGTGCAGGGATTTTTGGTTTGTTTGCTTGTTTGTTTTGTTGTTTTTTTGTTTTTTTTTTCACAGTGGTAAAACTGTGGAAAACAATCACAAATTATTTTGGCAGTTTGAAGCTGTCCATACCCTATGCGGATGATATTGCAAAACTAGGTCTCAAAATCAGAACAGTGTGTATGTGGATTTGAATATTCTATGGGTACCAGGAACTGGGCCAGATGTAGCATGAATCTTTTTTTCTCTCTCCTTTTTTCATTTATTATATTTGTGTTTTAATTTTACACATCAGCCATGGGTTCTACTGTCCTTCCCCTTCCCGCCCCCACCTTTCCCTCAGCCCCTCCCCTTCATTCCCATCTCCTCCAGGGCCAAGACTCCCCTGGGGATTCATTTAAACCTGGTGGATTCAGTACAGGCAGGTCCAGTCCCCTTCTTCCAGACTGAGCAATGTGTCCCTGTGTAAGCCCAAGGTTCCAAACAGCCAGCTCATGCACTAAGGACAGGTCCTGGTCCCACTACCTGGGTGCCTCCCAAACAGTTCAAGCTATTCCATTGTCTCACTTATCCAGAGGGCCTGATCCAGCTGGGGGCTCCACAGCTTGCCTTATATATCTTTCTTTCTTCTACCATCACTCCCTGGGATTAAAGGTGTGAGTCACCACGCTTGGCTGTATCCTTGTGGCCTTGAACTCACAGACATCCAGACAAATTTCTGCCTCTGGAATGCTAGGATTAAAGGTGTGAGAGCCACCATTTTTCTAACCTCAGTATCTGAGGGCTGTTCTGTTCTCTAACCCCAGATGAGTTTATTAGGGTACACAATATTTCAGGGAACACAATACCACCACAGGTACTTTAATGGAGACATGACTCATAACAAAATACTGGACATCCACGCACAGTCATTTACATCATGGATGAGATCATTATACAATGCTACTGTACTGTGCTTTTCCAGTACGCTAGGTTTTCCCTTGGGTAATGCACATATGGACATTCAATGTCTAATCATTCATTGAATTGTACACACATGCTATGACGTTTTATATATTTGCATTTTATAAGCACATACATAAAGATCTATTAATTAGAAGTGTATATATTCACAAATGCATGCAGTCATGTCTACCAAAGTACAAATCCATATGGATATACATATAGGGCCACTAGGAATAAATGTACAATTCAGCAATTATGTAAAGTAGATTGTGAAATGTTTCACATTATTTTTTAAAAGATTCTTTGAACAAGAGAATACCAAATCCTGATGTTCGACAAGAATATTCTCAGAATCAGGGAATAACATCTCCTTTATTGATGAATTTAACAATATCTTGATAACCCTATGAACAGGAATTCTTGCAAACCAAATTGCTTTTTATTTTTTTAAGAAGAATATTTGAAAATAGTAGCACCAAAGACAACTCTGAGGGAAAAGAGTAATTGGGATATAAATTTATCATATTATAGAAACTAAATGAATGAGATCAAGTGACTACAGAACAGAAATTGAAGAAGAGCATGGAAAAGCACATGGGCACCCCAGGTAAAATGCTAAATAGATTCAGTATTTTACGGCATCAACTTAGCAAGGAGGCAGCAGTGTGGCTTGCTTAGTTCCATAGCCAATGCACTTGTCACCAAGTAGTCTTATCCACATTTTCTACCACAAAATGATAGTTGTTAATAATTCAATATTTAAATATTTAGATAATCAAAAAATAAACATGTATGAGAACTACTGTTGGAATTGACCTAGGGAAGGCTTTTGTCCTATGGTAAAACTGAGAAGAGCTAGAATAAATATTATGGCTTATTTGTCTCACAATAAATTCAAAAGAACAACTTCCCTTAATATGTGTAGCTACAATTAGTGTATAATAAAGTACTACCACCCAAGGCAGTGAGTAGTAAATGCTTCCAGATCATCAGGACAATATAATGGGAAAATTTGCATATTTATGTGAGTTTAATTTGCATTGTTGTTCTTATGAGCAAACTTGATTAGTCTTTCAATGTTTAAGAGGTTATGTAGTGCAATTAGAGAGACTTAAATACAATATAACAGCCATGGCCCACTGTGGGACCTGTAGAGTGTTGTCTCATTGAAGATGGCATCATGGTGAAATTTCCCTGAAAAAGAGGAAAACTGCTTGGTGACATAATAAGGCAGAGTGAGTGAAGGTTGAGGCTTACTCTCTTTAAATAACTTCTATCTCAGGAGAATGACTGCTAGACACAGTAGTACCCACTCACCTGACAATCACCCACACGCTCAGCAACTTAAACATCTCTGTGCCTTTCATCATCATTGCTTGGAAAACCAACCTTCTAACATATGCATCTATTGGGAGAAAAGCCACATTGAAACCATGTTAGGCAGGCATGTGTGTAAATTCAAGAGAAAGAGATATTTAGGAGAATGTAAACTGGTAACATCCTCAGAGAGATGAATTTAAATTTCAGTTAAAAATGTGTGATACCATTTTATTGAATTTATCAGAAAACCTTTCAGAAGTCAGAGTGCAAAGTGTGGAAATCAATTCTCTTCTTGAGGATCCTGGGGGACAAATTAAGGTTGGCATGGCTGGCAGCATGTTCATTTACACACTGAACTAACTGGTTGTCTGGTGAAAAACATTTACATATTGTACATATTTTATTTTTAGTTGTGTGTATATTAATACATGGCACAAGAAAGTGAACACAGATGCTAAGGAGGCTTGAAGAGAACATCAGATCCCTCAGAACTGGAGCTATAAACAATTGTGAGGAACCTTATGTGGATGCTGGGAATCGAACTCTACTAAGGCAGTAAGCTCCTTAACCACTGAGACTAATCCCAGCCACCTTAAAGGTAATTTTTAACTGTAGTAACTACAGTCCTACAGAGTAGTTCTTTTTTTCTGACCAGAATTGGTCACATCATAGACATCAAACCTGTGGAGGATAGTCTGCTCTATAAATGCTTCCTTATGTTTTTGTTTTTGTTTTTGTTTTTGTTTTTGTTTTTGTTTGCCAGAGCTGAGGACCTAACCCAGGGCCTTGCGCTTCCTAGGCAAGTGCTCTACCACTGAGCTAAATCCTTATGTATTTCTTTCATTTCTCTCTTCCTCCTTCTTCCTTCTCTCCCATTTTGTTTCCTTCCTTTTTTCCTATCTTCTTTCATCCCTCCTGTCCTCTCTCCTTTACCCTCTTCCCCTCCCTCCCTTCCTTCCCCCTTCTTCTCTCCCTCCCTACCTCTCTCCCTCCCTCCCTTCCTCCCTACTCCATCCCTTTCTCCCTTCCATTTGTCATCCAGATGTTTTCTGAATCTCTTTCATCATACTTCAGGATAAACAGAAGAGAGCATCTCTCTGAATTCCATGTGCCCCTGGCATGTCAAGAGCCTCTGTGGAAGCCTGGGTTTAACACAGAACATTCTCATCCAGTGCTTGCCTGCACCTTTCCCTCTGAAATGCCATTAACAACTTAGTATACTTAAACACAAAGGTAGATTGAAAAAGGAAATGGCTATTTAAAGAGTTTCAAGAATGTTGCTTCAGACAGAGGGAAAGCTGTCTAAAGATCTTGAGAGTGTTCTTGACAGTTTAAAAGAAGACCAAGGAATAATCCTGAGAATAGGCAGGACTCTGGTGAGAATCTTCCTCTGCATCAACAGGAAAGCACTTAATGTTTAAAAGGCTAGCTTTGAGGAAAGAAGGAAAGAGGAGCGGGCATTTATTGGTTTAATAATACACTGAGCTGTAAATGATGTGTGTGCATGTAGGAATGACACATGATGGACATTTAAAGCTCTGATTTCAGTAAATATTTATATTATAATATATATTAAAGGCTAGAAAATAAAACATTTATGTGTGTTTTATAAAATTAACTCTGGAGAAACAAAAGAACTTAAAATAAATGCTAAAATCTGTTTTATTTTGACACTGTACCTTAGACTAAACCTGAACGAGTGAGAGAGGTCTCTAAATGATGAAAATAAGCAACAGTTATTACACAAATGAATGTGAAAGTATTTAAGTCTGTGTCTATATTTACATAAATGTGCATTTCAAGGCTAAATAAACACTCCAAAGTATTAATAAAGGTCTCTTTTAACATACATGTTTTTAAAAGATTTTTAATACAAATGTTCATTAATTTTAACTCCACGGAATAAACCTTACATTATAAAATTATAACAATATGTTTCTCAGTTCGTCTTTTTAAAAATAATTTGGTGAAGTATGTCTCTATAATCAACACTAGTAATGACAATGGCATGTCATTATTGTCACCCTGTAAGTTATATTTCATTTCATTTAATTATTTTTCATGTATATGAATAAATTTACATATTGAAGCTTTATATATAATTAGTTGATATTAATAATAATTGTGCATTATTTTCTGAAGCAACATAAATATTGATATTAGTAAATTTGGTCACAATGCTCATTCTTTTTCTTTTTTTTTTTTAAGATTTATTTATTCACTATGTATGCAGTTTTTCTGCCTGCATGTGTACTTGCAGACCAGAAGAGGGCTCAGATCTCATTACAGATGGTTGTGAGCCACCATGTGGTTGATGGGAATTGAATTCAGGACCTTTGGAAGAGCCGTCAGTGCTCTCAACCCCTGAGCCATCTCTCCAGCCCACTCATTCTTAAATTCTGGTTGACTTTTCTTAAACTAGCTCTATTGATGCCTGGGGGACCAGCCTCCAGCAGCACAGGACTCAAAGGGAAATCCAGAACATTGGCACATACTTGACTTTTCTATCTGAAGGGGTGAGGGGAAAAGACACACACTCTCCTGATATCCTGATAATTTCCTTCTTTATTCTTCTCTGTTTTTTTGGTTTTTTTTTTTTTTTGTATTTTTCTATGTTTTTTCTACTGTATACTTTTTTTCTACAGCTTATATACCCAACAAAAATTTTCAGGCAATAAAGAAATTGCAATGTGGTTGCATTCTGTTTTTCAAATTAATGATTACAATGAATACAAAACAAATGTAATATGGTGAAAAAATTATCCCAAGAACCCACATGCATTCATACCCGAGCAACTTGTTACAGATTAAACCTGTGAGCAAGCAGGATGTTTTTCTTAGTCAGATGTTTTACTGGCAGGTTGCATTTTGTAGCTACAAAGAAAGGGCCAATTACTTTATTGCTTATATTGAAAGGTAATCTTATAAGGAATCTTAAAGGAATCACAAACCTAAACTCTTATATATGAAAAAGAATCAGTCATCTCTGTTTTAAAATTTTAGGGTACATACCCACTCACCGAAAGTTTTTTGTTTGTTTGTTTGTTTTTTTTAAATATCAGAATGTTGAGCGTAGAAATGGGTATAATTATTTCCCTGTCCTCCCTCCTCCCACCCCCAGGAGGACAGGGGAATCTGTGGCTGATGTGTAAAATTAAATTAAATTATAAAATTAAATAATAATAATAAAGCAAACAAACAAACACAAATAAACTAAAAAGAAAGACATGGGTAGAGGGCTCCAGAAATTTCTTAAACTAACTACATTAACTGACTACACTAAATTTCATTTTTTTACAATTTTATTGATTAAAGTTATTTAAAACTTAGAATATATAATATCAAGAAAGGTCTTACAATCTCAGGAAACAACCTTGAAATTTTTTATCATGTGCAGATCCTAGAACATAACGTTCATGTATACCTGCATGTATATATGAATACATGTAAATAAATGTACATGTGGGTACACTATAACATATAGAAAGGAAAATCAGAAAATTTAATGAATATTAGTAAATAGTGAAGGATTGAATACAAGTAATTGATACTTGAATAGTGAAGAAGATATAAAGCTGTTTGGGTTTTGGGTTTACTTATGTCATAGTTTTTTCATTTCTGCTGTAGTGGGTAAGTGCACAAAATATTTTTCACTGTGAAAGTGTGAAGGCCAATGTAAAGTTCCACAGCTTCGAAATGACTGTTCTAACCATACAGAAGTTTATTGAGACATATTCTATACATGTGGTCTGGTAAATTTAGTTTTTGTGTTCTTTGTATTTTTTTTAATAATTTAATTTAATTTTACATATCATCCATGGGTTCCCTGTCCTTCTCCCTCCCGCCCCCCCCCCCCCCCCCCCCAGCCCACCCCCCATTCCCATCTCCTCCAGGGCAAAGACTCCCCTGGGGATTCAGCTCAACTTGGTAGATTCAGTCCAGGCAGGTCCAGTCCCCTCCTCCCAGGCTGAGCAAAGTGTCTCTGCATAAGCCCCAGGTTCCAAACAGCCAGCTCATGCACTAAGGACAGGTCCAGGTCCCACTGCCTGGGTGCCTCCCAAACAATTCAAGCTATTCAACTGTCTTACCTTGAGGGCCTGATGAGTTGGGGGCTCCTCTGCTTTTGGTTTATAACTCATGTGTTTCCATTAGTTTGGCTATTTATCCCTGTGCTTTTTCCAATCTTGGTCTCAACAATTCTCACTCATACAATCCCTCCACTTTCTCACTGATTGGACTCCTGGAGCTCCTCCTGGGGCCTGGCTGTGGATCTCTGCATCCACTTCCATCAGTTATTGGATGAGAGTTCTAGCATGATAGTTTGGGTGTTTGGCCATCCAATCACCAGACGAGGTAATTTGGGGCTTTCTCTCAACCATTGCCTGTAGTCTACAATGGAGGTATCTTTGTGGATTTCTGGGGACCTCTCAAGCACTCAGCCTATTCCTGTGCTCATGTGCTCTTCATTTATCATGGTCTGTTATTCCTTGTTCTCCCTTTCTGTTCTTGATCCAACTGGGATCTCCCACTCCCCTAAGCTCTCTTTCCCTCGAACCTTGCCCTTAATTACCCCCACTCACATCCAGGTTGTTCATGTAGATCTCATCCATTTCTCTGTCATTGGGTGATCCCTGTGTCTTTCTTAGGGTCCTGTTTTCTAGGCAGCCTCCCTGGGTTTGTGAGTAGCAGTCTAGTCATCTTTGTTTTATATCTAGATGTTTGTTTTGTTTTTCATTCCCCCCTCAAATTCTTTGTAAGAAAGTTTTAATAGATTAAAAAATTAAAATGTCTGCCATTGTTAGATTTGCCCTTGGGTGGGGGGGGGAGAAATGGGTATAAGGAATTAATCATCACCTTTGATCAACCTCACAAGGAAAGTGTGTCAGCTAGTAACAATTGTTCTGCTTTTTATTTGTTCCCTGACCTTCATGATTTCCAAATTCATTTATGTGCGTTTCTAAAACTGCAGGAGGTCTGCTTGAGTTTTTCACCTCAAAACTATTTAACAAAAACATTTTAGTCTAACCTTAAGTTATTTTCAAAGCCCTATTTCAGCTACGCATCCATAAACCTGTGAACATATCTCCCAACATTAAGATTAAAAGAATTTAAACTACCTTGGCTACTGTGACTTAATTGTTTTTCATAATCATAAGCCTAAGCAATAGTCTATATGGCTCCTCAATAGAAACTCATGTGTTCTAGTTGTGTGACACTTCCTTGTTTTATTTTTATTCATCAAAACTCTCTATAAACTTACATTATTATTATCAATTGGACAGTACATCCTAGAAAGGAATAATCTACATAATAATCCACAGGTAAAAATGCCTAGTAGAACCAGATGTTTCCATGAGATAAGCACACTACATTACAGGCAGTGGGGATCTCCTCACACCCATTCACACCATGCTAGATACCAGAGAAAGATGGCAGTGGCAAACATGTAAAGACACTGCAGAAGCAGAAGACATCATGGGTATGTAGTTTTGGGGTCTTGACTATCCAAGATTCATCCACCAGGGAGTTGCTTCCTGGTGGGATGACGTCTGAACTTCACTTTCCATCTGCTGCTGTTCTGACATGGCCACCATCATAGCTCAAAATACTAACTCCTGGATACTTAGCAAATTAGTGCTGTGAACTAAACAACTCTTTTGATTTCACATACAGATAATTATTTCCTTACATGACAGCATTTGTAACTAACATCATCGAGAAGAAATGAAGGTTGAGATTATATAGAGAGAGTTCTAATTTCAATATATTTTGCCTTCATGGCAGAGAAATAAATATAAATCTCTTCGATTCACCTCTGTATACAGGCACTACACAAGGACATATCAAGATAGTCACTGCTTACAACTAGGAAAGTTCTTTCCTTATATTTTAGTCTTGAATGTCTAGAATTGTGAAAATCTGGCATTTTGAGATAGTAACCCCCACTATGACAGGTTGATAAAAGTTTCTAAACAGTAGAACGAGCCAAATATAAGCCTTGTGGAGTATGTCTGTGGTTTTGACGATGCCAAAGTTAGTGATGACAGCAGTGATTATTATGATGATGGCAATGGTGGTGAATATGGTGGTGATGACAGTGATGATACTAGTTGATGGTAATGATGGTGGTGATGCTATGTTGGTGATGATAGTGTTGATCCCTGTGATGATGGTAATGATGGTTACGGTGGTGGTAATCATGGTCCTTTGACTCCACAGGGATATATAGAAGCAGGTCAGGAGCTAGAATACTTTTATACAGTGATTTTTATATTACAGTAAACTATAGTTTATATTGTTATGTTCCTCAAGTGTCCTTTGAGAGGACACTCTGAGAACAGAGTTATTCTGGCCAAGAGTGAAGTGAAGCAGTATGGCAATGTGTTTCTTGGGGAACTATATTTTATAAAAGCCAGTTTCCAGTCAAGAATGAATATTTAACTTTACAAGCAAATATTCTAACCATAAAAATTAATGTATCCTGAGTAGTGGCTTTCTAAATATTTTAGATAAAACACTATAAAGTTTACCAAGTATTTATTTAAGGATTATAACTAGCATTTAATCATAGAATTATTGCTCTAAGAAAAGGATGTATTGGAGAGGCTACTTCTACTAAAGCTTTGTGTGAAAAAATGAGGAAGGTTTTCCATGTAACAAAGAGATTCATTTCCTCAAACCTACAGCCCAAAGGTATATCTGTGTCAGGGTTAAGATACATTAGTGCCACTTTTCTCTAGTCATTGTAAGAAACATGATTCTTGAAGAGACTTCATAATTATAACAATTTTAATTTCACCAAATCAGTAATATCTCACAGGGAAAATAAATATAGAAAGGCATGCCAATAATTCATTTATGTTATTATAATACATATGTTTAACTTCCAAAAGCATTCAATTATTCTTGTAGAAATTATGATATGTATAAGCTATAGGTGTAACATATAAAATTTGCTGCAACTTTCATAGTACTCCAGAGAAAAATATAGAACTTTACACATGCAACAATAAAGTGATGTAAAAAATTCAGATTAATGACTGAGGATGTGGCTCAGTTGACAGAGTGTTTGCCATAAACATGGGAAATCCTGGGTTTAATACTCAACTCTACACAAACCTAGCATGATAGTACAGCCTTGCAATCATAAGGGCCATTAGAACCAATCAGGATGTGGATGAAGAGAAGGAGGTTTAAGGCCACCATCACATATATGGTAAGTTTATGCTCATCTTTGAATACATGAAGCCCCACTTTAAAACAAACAAACAAACAAAACAAAACAAAAGAACAACAAAAATGCTGAGGATTCAGTACCCACTTTCTTTTTGTTTGTTGGTTGGTTTATTTTTTGAGACAGGGTTTCCCTATGTAGCTTTGTGCCTTTCCTGGAACTTGCTTTGGAGACCAGGCTGGCCTCGAACTCAAAGAGATCCGCCTGCCTCTGCCTCCTGAGAGCTGGGTTTAAAGGCATGCGTAACCACTGCCCGGCTCCCAATTTCTTTTTTAATTACATATTTATTTATTTATTCATTCAGTCAGTCAACTTAAACAGAGTCAAAACCTCTGAATTATTCTTGCTCTAACAAGTTTATTAGGCAAGCATTTGTTATTTAAATTTGTCCTCATTGAACTAAATCACATTAGAATTATCAGAGGTTTGGATATTTGTTTAAACGTGAACACATTTCATCTTGCAAGGCACTCTGCTGGAAAGAGTCCAAGAGCAGATGTGTGGTTTTTATCTGCTAGAATTAATGCAACCAATTTAGAAAAAAAAAAGTCCAGTTATTTCATTATAATATATCTGTCACAGAATCAAAATGAGGAAACATCTTCATCTGAAACCTCATCATAAACCAGTAGCATGAAGTACAGGCATGTTTTGTAAATAGTTTGCCCATGTGTAGAAGGAAAATGAAATATGGAGGTGTAGATAACTTCAGAAGATTCTGAAAAGTGAAATAAGAGTTGACAAAGAATGAGCAGGAGCCAGTGATGTTGTGAGAAGATCAGAGGAAGTTGGTAGATGGAGGAAAAGGTGAGGAGTCAGTCCTGAGATCACAAGTCATTAGACACATGCCTGGAGTTTTTCAGCATTACTTAAATGCTTATTTGATTATTTATTCTGACCCAAGGTGAGAGTCTATCAATTATTTTCATTTGTTCACTTTGTAGAGGTTTTATGATCAACTATGTGATACAAAAGCTACATCTTTCACTGTGAAGAATCATCCATGTTCATTTAAGTTATAAAACAACTTTAAAAGGTTGAAATGCAGCTTTATTGGTAAAAATTAAAACAAAACAAAACAAAACAAAAAAAGCCTCCTAAATGGTCCCACTTTTTCTTGGAGCACTAGACATATAGATAACAATACTCCTCATCAACCTTAACTACTACTATCTCAAGTTGTCATTAAGGTATTTTATATTTTTCTGCAGTAACACATTTGAACTTTGGAAGTGCTTGTTTGATGTAAATTGTGTTTCCTTTTTAGTCACTAATAAGAGATTCTTTTGTTCGGAGTTCTCTTAATTTTCTAGAAGACTGGGAAAATCCTTCAATTCTGTAAGCCAAAACAAAGTTAACAGGGCCAATAGCCCAAAGACTACTAACATGTGCTGTGGGTATAAAAATTCTGGATGCACAAGCCTTTGGGAAACCTCTGATTGCAGCAGACACAAGTTTTAAAAGTAACCAGACTAATAGACTAATTTTGAAAGATTAGCCCATTTATCCGAGCTTGTTAAACACTGCAGCAGACTGGAACCAATTAAATAAATAACTCTAATTCTATATGATTAACTTCAAAAGTCTTTAGTTCCCAAGATCACTGAAGAGCTATGATAAGGAAGTTTTTTCAAAGCACAATTCTTTTCACCAAAAACACCAAGTACAATGCAACACATTTAATTGGGTGAAAATACACCTCACCAAACACAGCTTATTTTTTTTTTTCATATTTATCCTCACATAAATACAGCATCAAATTTCCAGGTTGTTCTTTATATAAGAAAGACTGTATTAACTAAAATCTATTTGGGGATCTTAAAAACTATTTCCTGTTTGATCATTTAATTTAAAGTTTTTATCTAAACTGGGAACATAGCAGCAGCACACATGTTCGAAAATAGTAAAATCGTACATATCAGACAGGCATGCAATGCATTGTTTTTAATGATCTATCTTTTTAGAATATAAAGAAGTTACACCACCAAAAGAAAAAAAAAAGAAAGAAAGAAAGTTTTAATTCCATCACTCGGGAGACAGAGGCAGGAGGATCTCTGTGAGTTCGAGGCTAGCCTGGTCTACAGAGTAAGTTCCAGGATAGACAACAAAATTACACAGAGAAACCAAGAAAAAAATTATACAAATTCTACCTTCCCTTTTATTCCCCCCAACTATAGCATATACCCTTCATAGCTCTCTTTAAAATTCATGTCCTCTTTTTAAATTGTTTATATACATCTTACAACTGACTGCTAAGTGGGAATCTAGTCCTTAATAGCTTTATCATAGAATTAATTAAGAATTATGGATTATGTTTTCTAAAGTATATTTTCTCTGTCTCCATTAAACCAGAAACAAGTACAAGCAACTGTAATATTTTAAGAGGGGGATTTGCAATAAAATGAATTCAAGAGAAACATGTTTATTGATACTTAGAATGACTAGACTGAGTATTAACTATTGATGGGAGAACCCTTTACAGGTCACCAAATATGATTTGCTCTGAAAAGTTTTTGGCACCAAATGGAGAAGGAGATTCATATATTGTCTAGACTGTATTGTAGATTATTTCTGTCTCCCTTTCACCATCCCTTTCTCTCCCCCTTCCTTCCCCCTCCCATTCTCCCATTATTTTCCTTTTTCCTTCTGTTCCTTCTTAACTATCCATCTAGCATACAGATGTAGCTGCATGCCCACATATCTGAGGGACTACAAGATGAATATGTGTATTTTAGTTGAAATTCTTTCTTCTCATATCTAGTTTGCACATTCAAGAATTAAAAGTTTAAGAACATTTAGCAATGATGTATGCAAAGACAAAGACATCTCCTGATCCATCACTTCTGGTGTGGCAATATATATATGTTCTAAGGTAAAAATATCATGATACTGAACCATTTCTCTCTATGTGTCATGGGCTAATCTAGAGTCACTGAAATATTTATTGAGGTTATATAGCAGTTAATATAGAAAATATATTCATTTGGATTAAAAGAAAGATAATATTGGTTAAAACTTATGAATAAATTTTGTGTATATAGATATGCTTATGTTCCACCTGTATATGCCTTCCTGTATGTTCATACATGTTTAGATACACGTGCATTTAAACATGTACTTCCATGTGGAGGCTATATTTCAGCCTCTGGTATTGTTCCTCAGGAACCACCAACACTACAGTTTGCGTTAGAGTCTTTCACTGAGACATGACATTTTTGAAGATAAATTGAATAACTTGCAGAAAACCCCAGAAATCCACTTTTCTCCACCTTCCTGTCCACTTTTGACCCAGGTACTAGGAATTCAACTTGGGTCCTCAAGCTTGGACTGCAAATACATTATCACCAGAGCATTTTTTATCTTCAGTTTTTTTTTTTTTTTTAAACTTTAATGAGATCTTCGGTAATCACAGAACCCATCAAAGCCTTGATTCCATACAGAATAAAGATTATGGAGCCATGTCAAGTTCCTCTTCACATAGATTGATGACAATCAACTATGTAAAAGCCTGTATGTAGCGTGTGTCCTTTTCCTTCTTCTATAAACTGAGCATCCTCTGCTGTCTAATAACACTCATCAACAAATGCATGCTGGATCTTAGAAAGCTAGCTAAACATATGATATCATAATCATTAAACAAAACTTCTTGCAATTAAGAAAAAAATATCGAATTATCTTTTCAAGGGAAATCCAATGTTTGTATTTGCAAGATCTGATTAGAAAATGAAAAGATCATTGGGATAGAGGAGGTAAGGGCAAGGAGAATGAAAAGATTGCAAAAGTCGGAGGAATAGGAAGTTTGCTTTGAACTTATGTCTTCTAGAAATGTTGGGGGAGCTATATCTATAAAGGCATAAAAATATTCATGTCTAAACAAGATCTAGACAAGGACAAACATGTTAACATGGAAGGGAAAGATTCATGGGGGCCCCAACTCTAAACAAAGAACTGAAGACAACTAAGGAATGTGGTAACGTGGAGAAATAGATTTCCCAAGGGAAATAATTCCCCAGTTTGTGATCTAACACCAAGTGGTCAGCCCTTATATTATATGAGAGAGAGAGAGAGAGAGAGAGAGAGAGAGAGAGAGAGAGAGAGAGAGAGAGAGAGAGAGTCACACAGACAAAGAGACATTCAAAGAGAGGGAGGGAGAGAGAGAGTAATAACTGAAGTAAAAAGAATGCCAGAGGCTATGAAGTAGAGAGAGGGCAAGGAGGTGAGGTACATAGGAGTGGTTGGATAAAGGAAAAGGAAAGTTGCAAAGTATGTAATTATATTTTAACTTAAAAAATAAAAAAGAAAGAAAATAAAACATTAAAGAGGCAGACATAACTGGACTTCCTAAGATACAGACTGCCTTAGTTATTGCCTTTATATTTGCTGTAATAATGGGACTGGTCACTCCAGTTGATGCCCCTGCATCATTCATTACACATCACACACTTCTTTTTTTTAATTATTATTTTCTTTTAGATTTGTTTATTATGTATACAGTGTTCTGTCTGCAGGCCAGAAGAGGACATCCGATCTCATTACAGATGGTTGTGGCCACTATGTGGCTGCTGGGAATTGAACTCAAGACCTCAGGAAGAGCAGCCAGTGCTCTTAAGCTCTGAGCCATCTCTCCAGCCCCACATCACACACTTCTTATAGAATTCGATGCTTCTTGGCTAGCTAATTGACAAAGTTCATTTCTCACACAGGTAGTATTGTCAGAAGAGGGAAGCAGGAGTCAGGGAAACCATTTATTCATAGGCACTGGTTTTACAGACCATTAGAGAAATATCAGCATCCAACCCAAAGGGTAAACATCTTCTAACATTAGCTTTCAAACATTTGTTTTTAGGCAATGACTGTTAGTAGACCAGGTTTTGTGGAATAAACCATAAGGAAAATTTAATAATTTATGCTATAAGACTTATCCAAAGTTAATTTAAAAGATTTTTGACATTTTTTTTCTAAAAATTAGTCAGTATTCAAAACTGAGTGCTAACTTTGTCAGAGTGTACTCTAATCTCTGCTCTACATTTGGTAACTAATCAATTTTCTTACAAGTAGGTCACTTTTTGTCTTTTCTCTATTTAATTAGATAATGATTAATAGAGTTCACAATAAGCTTCATAGATGTGGAGAATTCTTACATTTCTCATTGCAAGTATCAAGGCTAGGTTTCTTTAACTTTGTAACTAAATCAGCAGTTGTTCAGAAAGGGCCTTCAAGTTGTAATTCTTCTTCTCTTTTTCAGTTTTCACATCGCTTTCAATGACTGTTTGTACTGTGCATTCATTATCCATCTGGGTACTTGGAAACAGCAGCATTCTAATAAAACAGTGATTCAGAATGAACGTTAAGCAAACTCTAACAATATTTTCTTGCTGAGAAGTAAACAAAGTAGTATATGCCTACTGGAAGCTCAAATCCTTGCATTGTAAGACTGCTATAAATGACTATTCATAGAATAACATGCATCCAAGTGACTTCATGATTAATTCTATCATTACTTTGCATAATATATGTAATGTAATATAATCTGTCCTAATGACACAGAATTTAGGAGGAAATGACATGATAATAACTTTTTATATTTACTACTCAGGGATATGTTAAATACGTTACTACTTGGAATGGTCTGACTGAGTTTAAAGTACTAAAAAAATCTGATCAATGATGAATTCTGTTTTCTTGCCTTCTAATATTTACCCACATGAAATTTTACAATTCAACTATTAGAAGTCTAAATAAAAGTATGCTCCATATTCAATTGCATCTTCAACTTACTCCCTGGGATATATTGAACATATATTTAGCCACTAAAGTTCATTTTCCAACCTATTAAATTAATACACTTATTACAACATGATTTCAATGAGATTTAAGTGAGTGCATGCATAAAATTGGGTGTAAATCTTATAGGCAAAACCATCCCTCTCCTTGGATATTTTCCTGCTGCTGGTGGATGAGAGACTAGAATACAGTGCCTCCCTCTGCATTCCTGGATTTTCTGCTTCTGATAGTTACTTAGGGGCCTCTGTAAACTTGATCATAGCATCTTATATTAGCATTCAATACAAAAGCTATTTTGCCAGTTTTAAAGGCAGTTCCTTCCTTCAAGATTTTTCCAAACCACTGGATAAAATTCTTGTACAAGCACTGCTCAAATTCACAACTTTACTGTAATCAAGACGGTTATTCAATTTTTGTAAAATGATAAAATGAGAAATTACTACTATCATTATTACAATTGTGTGTGTGTGTGTGTGTGTGTGTGTGTGTGTGTGTGTGTGTGCACGTGTGTGGCTGTATCTGTGCCACAGGCAAATGTAAAGGTTATATAACACCCTAAGAAGTTGGTTTCTTTTCTTTCATCATGTGCATTTCCAGGATTAAACTCTGGCCCTAGGGCTTGGCTGTGAGCACCATCACTGCCGAGCCATCTCACTGTTCCAAAAGTGTCATTTTTGATTAAAAATATATAAAATCTATTTTCTTATATCTGACAAATTCCACTATGCCCTTTATCCATAAAACAGATTTAAGTATTATCAAATCAATAGATATTTGAGATAGTAGCTGAAGAGTAGAAGATAACATTTATACTATATTGGGACACAAGAGATGGCTCTGTGGTTATGAGTGTATACTGCTCTTTCAAAGAATATGAGTTAAAGTCCAGCCCTCCACATCAGGTGGCTCACAACAGCCTTTCAAGAAAGACCTAACACATACACTCAAATGGCATAAACTCACACAAATGTATACCCATAGTTAAACACAATTAAAATAAACATTTTCAAAAGTATAGTATATCAGTTTAGTCAGTGTGCTGGCTAGTCTTATGTCAATTTGACACACAAATGAACTATGTAAAAGGAGAGAAAATCAACTGAGAAAATGCTTCCATAAGATCCAACTGTAAAGTATTTTCTTGATTAGTGATTGATGGGGGAAGGCTCAGCCCATTGTGGGTGGTGTCATCCCTGAGCTGGTGGGCCTGGATTCTATAAGAAAGCAGGCTTAGCCAGACATAGGGAGCAAGGCAGTAAGCATTGTCTCTCCATGGCCTCTGCATCACCTCCTGCCTCAATATGGAAGTGTAAGTCAAATAAACCCTTTTCTTCCCAACTTGTCTTTTGATCATGGTGTTTAGTTGCAACAATAGAAACCCTAAGACAAGCTGTGAGGTATTGCTGTGACAGACCATGTTTTTGAGAGGATTATAGAAGGACTTTGGAACTTTGGGCTAGAAAAGACATTAAGTGTTGAAAACTCAGTGGGATGTTCTATGGAAGTTTGGAAGATAAGAATGTTGAAAGAAGTGCAGAAGGAGGAGGATTGGCTTGTGAAGTTCCAGAGGGAAGTTTAAAGACTCTATTCGAGCCATTTGTTATTTTCAATTAAGATCCTGTGGTTCTGGTTAACTGGGGCTGAAGAATCAGCTGTGATTAACAAGATACCAGAACTACTAAAGCGAAAATTTTGCTTTGCTGGGATACTGAATTCTGAATGTTTGAAGCTCAGAATTTAGTTGTGATTAAGAAGGAACCAACATCATTGAGGTGAAATTTTCTAGGAACTGTATCTTGAGAGTCAGCACTTAGAAGCTGAGTTCTAGAGGTGGCCAAGGTTGTTCCTCATGCTGGCTGCTTGAGAAACTTGGTAGTATAAAGGTCACTCAGGTGGTATTGGTTTTGAAAGAATAAAGGGGTCATGGGGGGCAACTGAGGCTTGGCACTGTGAGAGGTCAGGAGAGGCCATTGGTGAAAGTGCAACCTCAGTAGCAGTTGATACTTGGCATCATGGAGAGAACCTATGAGGGGCTATTCATGAAAGTGTAGCCCAGTTACAAGAGATGACCCCAGAAGCTTTGGAGATTCCAGGACAATGGGGCAACCACCAGGAACAACAGCAGCAGCAGGAGAGTGGAGCCAGCTGGAGCTTAAAAGACAAGCTGTTTGTGCTGCAGATGGCAGGGCAGAGGAAAGGACTCCAGTCCCTTGGAGGGACCCAAAAGATAGCAAGTGTGTCTTTGACATTGGACATTGTGTTTACACAGTTGGAGCCTGGAGTTTGGCTTTGCATTGGTTTGATTATGACTATGCCATGGTTCTTCCCTCTTGAAGTAAGAAGGTATTTAATTTAATTTTGATTTCTACAGGAGCCTATAGCTGAAAGCTTGGACTTTTTGGATTTTTAGAGACTGTGTGTGTATTTTTAAGGAGACTAAAATTTTGATGTGTTAGAATTTCTGGGATTTTTCAAGTTATTTACTTTTTTTAAAAAATTATATTTTTGTTTTAATTTTACATATCAGCCATGGGTTCCCCTGTCCTCCCCCTCCTGCCTCCTACCCCCACTTTCCTCCCAGCTCCTCCCCTCCATTCCCATCTTCTCCAGGGCAAAGACTCCCCTGGGGATTCAGCTCTACCTGGTAGATTAATTATTTACTTTTTAAACGTAAGATATTGGGGATGAATAAGAAAGGAAAGGTTGTGGCTTAATCGTGATGTGTTTTTGTGTCAAGCTGATAAGTGGTCAGTTGTGGTGACTAGTCTTATGTCAACTTGACAGACAAATGAGTTATCTTTAAGGAGTGAATCTCAATTGAGGAAATGTTTCCATAAGATTGAGCTGGAAGTCATTTTCTTAACTGGTGATTGATGGGGGCAGGGCCGCCCATGGTCGGTGGAGCCATCCCAGGGCTGGTGGCCCTGGGTTCTGTAAGAAAGCAGGCTGAGATAGCCATGGGGAGCAAGCTAGTAAGAAATATCCCTGCATGGCCTCTGCATCAGCTTCTGCCTCCAGGTTCCTCCCTGTCTGAGCTCCTGTCATAATTTCCTTTGATGATGAACAGCAATATGGAAGTGTAAGCCAGATAAAATCCTTCCTCCCTAACTTGCTTTGTTGTCACAGTGTTTGGTGGCAGTGACAAAAACTCTAACCAAAACACTAAGTATACAGACTGTGTAATTAACATTTATCAGTCTATTTTCCATCTTCTTCTCTATCAAAACTCAGAGGTCCTGAATGATATAAAGTCAAAATCCATTATTTATGAATGTGATATAAGTACTTGTAATTAATTACTATGACAAATTAATAATCCTATTCTGATAAGAGTATAAGATGACAGAAATATTGAATATTCATCATTATATTTAATAAAATTTTAGGAAAAATGAAGATAACTAGCAATTATTTTTTCCTTAAACACTATTCCAATGTAGTGTTGTTGTGCACATTTTACAAATAAAGAGATTAAGATGTTAAAGCCTCCATAAATTTTTGCTGTCACTGTATTGTAGATTTATGATTTAATCCACAGTTAAGTTTAGACCACTCAATCAACCTTGAGTCTTGGGAAATGAATTCATTGCCTCTTAAATTTCTCTGTAGCTTATTATAGAGGAGACACTCCTATGTTGTTTTAACTTCATAAACGTTTATCAAATAAAAGCCTGAATAAATAAGCATATATCAGATAAAAATGAAACAGTTCTGTTTAAAGATAAGAGTTCATTTAAAAAATATTAATTTTATTTTTATGTATGTGTATGAAGCTGCAGGAATTTTGTGTACTATACTCAGAAGCCATAAGGCATCAGATCTTTGAGAAAGGGTGTTCTATGCAGTTGTGAGTCATCTGAAGTGGAAACAGAATTGAACCTTGACCCTCTGTTATAGCAGTAAGTGTTCTTAACCTCCGAGTCAGCTATCTCTACAGTCTCTGAAGCTGTAACTTCTTAATAGGAAATAAATGTTTGGATAAAATATTTCATATTTTAGCATGTTAAACAATCTCTATATTTTTATGATACCAATATAACTAGTTTATTGTTTAATTTATGCTTTTTCAAAAAGATCAAGAGATATGCAGTAGGGAAACGTTCCAACCAGAAATAGATTGCACTTATTAAGATTTGACTTCAATTGGCGTGTTTGACACCTTCCGAAGATAACATTTATAATGATGGAATTGGGGTATTATAAAATTTTGAACAGATCATTTTTTAAGGTTGAAAGATAACAAGGAAATTATTATTCCAGATTGTCATCATTATAAAAATCTTCTGTGAAGAGTACTGGGCAACTTAAGAAAAAAAAAAAAAAAAAAAAAAAAAAAAACCAGAGGGTGGTGGTTTTCCTGTGGAGATCTACATATTGAAATTTATACTCTCTTTCTTGAATGTGCATATCATGAACTGCATGACAGCATCTAAGAATGACCAAATTAAACCTATAGGAAGCAATCACCTTTCAGAAGTTTGACAGTTAGATTTAGAGTTATAAGCACACAGCTATGTTTTCCTTTAAGAGCTTAAATACATTCTGCTGTACAGTACTTGTAGTGGGTAGCCATTTCAGCATTGGCTTGGAAGTTCCAACCCCCATTGAGGCTTCAATAATGGTAACGCCTACAAGGCGGGGCCAAGAGAGGATGCTGAAGACCCAGGATCCAAAAGAGAAGGATCTCTTGGTGCCTGGACCCTGAACGCTGGAGGTAGACCGAGCAGAGTTCTCCAGAGAACACCTATAATCTACCTATCCCTTCATTTGTAAGTTACACCAAAAATGGAGTAGCCTTAATAATTTCACCACCCCCTCTCTCGCCCTGCCTTGTAGGCGTGACCATTATGGAAACCTCAATGGGGGTTGGAACTTCCAGGCCAATGCTGGAATGGCTACCCACTATAAGTACTGATAGTCACAATTTTCTCGAAGCATCCACCATGGTTAGTAGATGCAAACTGCTTGCTTAATGGGAAAAAAAAAAAAAGAAAAGAAAAAAAATTGTACTTTCTTAATTTTCAGAAATATTTTGTGCATTTACAAAATGAGAACCCAGTTCTTCTCTCTCTCTCTCTCTCTCTCTGTGTGTGTGTGTGTGTGTGTGTGTGTGTGTGTGTGTGTGTGTGTGTATGCATGTATATGCACACATGAATGAGTGTACTCATCTGTTTCTTCACATTTTCCCCTATGGAATTGTGAGGAGGTAATCTTTTTCTCATCTTAGTTCACTTAGTTCTTTCACATCTTTCACTCCTAATCACATGAAGGTCACTCTGCTTAAAAGCATACAGAGCAATCTGATCCTTTCTAGAGTTTGAGCATGGTTGTTTAAATGTATTAAAATTTAAATAACCAGTCAATAATGTGGGGCGTTTACCCACCAACCCCACAGCTCCCCAGAGTTTTTCTTGAGTGTGAACAGCAGGAAATATTAGATAGAAGGATTTATAATGCAGAGATAAACAGATAGAAAATAAAGGACAGCCTCGAGAGGGCCTGGAACCTATTCCAAAGGGCCCTGACTGGCTCTGCCCTAGGGTATTTATAGAGACGCCAAGGGGGTGGAGAAAAAGACCTCCCCCAACACAGCCAAGTACAGACCATTTCAGACACCTGCACTCAGGCCCGTGGCCCTAATCATCCTCTATTTGGACCTGCTGGGTAAAGCCACGAGGAACCCAAAAACAGGCTCCCACACAGTAACAATAACCATTTAGGTGCTTCTAGCCCAATACTGCTTTAAACTGTTGCCATGAAATACACTATTTGCAATTATTCAGAAAATGTGGAATATATCAGGACCGGAGTATATGAACAAAAATTAGTAAATCTAAACTCATGATATATGTGTGATACATTATGTGAGTATCCCATTATATGTGAGAGGCCCAATCCCACCTTTTAAAAGGGTTCTTATATGAAGGAGAGAGGAATAAGAAATGTTAGGTAAAATAATAGGCCTAGCTGATAAGAGGAAAAACAGAAACACAGGATAGCTTTGGGAAGACCTGAATCAAAATCCACTGGCCCAGAACTTTATTCAAAAGAACTTTTATAACAATGCCACAGAGCAAGGCAAAAGACTTCCCCTTTGCTAGATACAGCCAAGTGCAGACTCTTCCAAATACCTGGTACCCAGGCCCATGGTCCATTCATCCTCTATGCAGCCCTGCTGGGTAAAGCAAGCTCAGATCTCACTAGGAAACCTCTGTGGGCTCCCATGTCTGTGTGTGTGTGTGTGTGTGTGTGTGTGTGTGTGTGTGTGCATAAAGTTTAGACTTATTAATTATATACATATATACATGCATACATACATACACATATATATTGTGTATGAATTTGCATACACATAAGTATATGTGAAAATTTTATAGAGGTACAATATGAACATATCAATATGAGGGTTTGTTGATAAGAGGGTTTACACACCTGTCAGTCATGTATGAGACTACCTTACCAACACAAGATAGCTCTTATTTATTTCCATTTTTGCAGCTTTCTCATGAAATTTAATATACACTTCTCATCTTATGAATAAAGTAAATTATTTTTTGATATAATTGAAGTTTTTATTTACTGAAAACTTCTGTTCCTCATTTGTTAATGTTTTGTATTTTGTTTTTTGGCTCTAACAGATCTGTAAACTCTTTTGGAAAAAGACAGCTTTTTCTTTTTTTTAATTAAGAAATTTTCTATTCGTTTTACATATCAACCACAGATTCCCCTGTTCTCCCTCCTCCCATCCCCCAGCCTCTCCCCCACCCCCATTCCCATCTCCTGTAAGGCAAGGTCTCCCATGGGGAGTCAGCAGCGCCTGGTACATTCAGTTGAGGCAGATCCAAGCCCTCCCTTTTTAATATAAAGTGAATTGTGAGTTCTCACTGTTAAATATTGAAATATTAGTGTTCATTTTTGTTGGAATCATCTATAAAAACTGTATGTCACCACATCATGAGAGCCCCAAGACATCCTTGGATTTTGACCTACTCTGTGTATTTCTTTCAATGAAGAAAATTATTTTCATTTAATGAGGATCAGTTACTAGTGCATGTGATAATTTTAGGGAGTCTAACCTTACATGCTGCATGAAGAGTGGCAGAGCTAGCAGGGCCCCTGCACTTGCCAATACACTTTCGGCATTCTCACCATTATGAGTGTATGCAAATGGTGCAGCCGCAGCTAGAACATGAACACAGGTATAGCCACAGAACCCGGAGAAGCAGTCTGGTAAGTTTCCACACATGCATAGCAATGCACATTGGTGAGAAAGAAGTCCTTCCCTAGCACACATCTGACTGTTGGACCTAATGTGTTAGAACCTTAGCTGACCCAAGTATTGACTAACCATTTTTAATGCTAATTACATGCCCTTGCAATTAAAATTTTCAGATAGTTTAAATTTGTAAACCATTTATGAAATAACTTCTGAAATTTTATATTGCTGAAAATGGACTGACCTTTGATAAAGTGAATAAAAATTAAATATGCTGTATTTATTACAATACAATTGCTTATTAAAATGTTCAGGATTGAATTCTGCATACTTTACTTTTTGAAGATTGTAATGAGGTAATTCTTCATTGTAGCAAAGGAAATGTCCACAGCTCAGTTTAATAAAATTATATTTGCAATAAAAATAAAAATTTTAAGACATTGTTGCATCTTTTATAAAACACTATAACAGAAAATTTAGAAAAGTGTAGACTGAATCACACACAGCAAGAAGATGGTTTTTTCTTTTTTCCTGACACAATGGGGCAGTTGCACATATGAACTTACAGTGATTGTGGTGGCATGTCTGAGACCTGCAAAGGCCATACACACACACACACACACACACACACACACACACACACACACACACAACATCACAGAATTGCTCAGCACACTGAACTCCATAGGTGGAAAAAAATCCCAACATTTGGTCAGAAGAGATGAAAGAGAAGGGGTGGTGGAGGAGATGGGGGCATGGGCCTATATGTTCAAAACACATTGTATTAAATTATCAAAAATTAATAAGAAATCAATGAGAAAACTGAAGCTGAGCATTTGATATAAACAGATACCTCAAAAAAAAATAGCAAAATAGAACCCAAGGCCAATCATCATTTACTGTAGCCACAAAAAAATATTTTCAAGGGAACGGAGTAAATCTTCAGACTAATACTGATTCTCAAGTAACCTAAACATGTTGGGATTAGAGTAGTTTGTTCACATACCAGTAAGTGAAACTCAAAGATCTTATGGGTTTTCACTGGTAGATTTAATAGATAATGTAAAATGCAACATTCATTCTTATGAAAAAAACTTAGAAAGGAATGCATAGTTTCTTTTGTGATAAAATAAATTTCTCTTTATTGAATAAAATGAAGATTCCTATCATAATATTCTTTTAATGTGATGGAAGCACATAGGAATTTAGAACGGGACTCATAACAAGGTTAAACTTCCATGTCTTCCCCCTGCCCCTGCTGCTGACCTTTGCTTTACTGCTCTAATTTCACCTGATGTGTCCTATCGTCTGCATCTTCAGTCTCTGGATCTCTATTCATCTTGTGTGTAGAGGTTTGTGTGCAGGAGAATGTGTGAGTGTGTATGCCTATGTATGCATATCAGATTGTGCCCGTGTGTGTGTGTGTGTGTGAATATTTCCTTTTTAAGTCCTGCTAGAATGCACTTACCAGGACCATCTCTCTTGTATTCAATTCTGGGATCTTGTCTAAACTGTAATTTATAAGAAAGTCTTATTTCGGCTTCATTTTGCTCAGTGTAGAATTGGCTTATTTCTTTGCTTGGGTTTTTATCTGAGGTCATCCGTGAGAGATAAAAGTGGACATTACTCACATACAAGCTATATAACCACTTTTAATGAAACTTTGTATCTCTTTCATCTAAAATTTTCCTGCATTTGATTATTTAATTGCAATGAAGGAACTGTATGTGAAAGTGGTAATGTTTGGAGGTAGACTTTTTATCTTGTAAAATTTTATTATGGTTCTCTTTTTTCCTTATAATACAAATATTTCAAATCACCCTTCTGATTCATGTTAGATTACAAATGGGGGAAAGTCTCAGGAAATCTGATAAGCATAAATCTTATTTCCTTTTGCAGATTCCACATACCTGATAGCAAATATTTTTCTAGAGTTCTATGAAACATTGAATAAGGAAACAGCATTTTCAATTTTTTTTTTCTGCATGAGACATACACGCATTTCACACAGGTGTTACAAAACTGTTTTCACCTGAACAATTATGTGCTTTTGCTTGAGAACAGTAATTACTGGAAGCTAGTGGGATTGGATGTCTCTCAGTATAGGGCAGTTAGTGCTATGCTTTGGCAATGCAACTTAGATGTCTAAGTCAGGACCTCAAAACTGTTTCTTTAAAATAAATGAAACTTCTCCAGATGTTTATATCTAATTAAACTGGAAACACAGTGTATGCTTAAGAAAAAAAACACTCCCATGACACCAGCAATAGGAAGACAGGAGAGTGGCATAAATCTCACAGCAGTTATAGTGGAGTCTCAGGTCCATTTAAATAAGACTGAACAAGATGAATGAGATGCTGAACATTCAGGGTCTATATATTCTCCCTCTGAAAACTATAAGATATTAAACTTGAACTTCCCTTAAACATTTCTCAATAAATCTGTTTTCAGTCTAGTAGAATGCATTTTTCAAGTTGCTACAAACACTTTTTATCTAGGCTGATAAAGGAAGGATTAAGTCTTCAAAACAAGCCAATTATTAATTTTAATTAAAAGCATTTACCATTCTCCTCCCACAAATATTTAGATTTCATTTTACTTAGATCTGATCTAATAACAGGAGTTTAACCTCATCTCTAGAAACTTTCATGAAACTGGAAACACTAAGCATGTATTATCTTGTAAGACAGTATGATTAATAAGCTCCTTTTATAAATCTTGGATAAGGTACAAATTCAGGTAATTAAAAAAATTAAAATTAATAGGAAGTCTAAAATTTGCCCCTCTGTACTTTTATTTCACTAGTCTGTTTCATCGTGTTAAATTATTGCGGATTGGATTTAACAATAAGGAAAAATGATGAGGTGGTTCTTGGAGGAGGTGCTTGGACACTGACTTCAATAACTTATTCTATGATGTCAAGCAAGTGAACAGGGACCAAGAAATATTTTCAGCATAGCCAAGTGTACCACTGACAGGAAACAGAGGTCAAGTTTGTTCCACTAACATACCCTAGAAACGGGAGGCGTGACATGGTGCCCAGAACATCAAGAAGGACATGAACAGTACAAGGAACAGAGAATGTTACACATAGTTTTGAGGAAGGAGGCCCATGACACATATTGTAAGACATGGTTCTAGAAACCTTACTAGGTTGATGTAAGATTGAAGAAATGACAAATACACACTCAGGAAATCTGGGATCAAATGGGCATAGGGAACTTTTTTTACCCAAACCATAATACTCTGTTTGAGGCATCTGTTTGACGATCAAGTAGAGTTGTCTGTTCCAAAGCTGTGGTTGTCATGTGACACATATTTGAAAGTATTTTATACATGGATTCTCTGAAGTCAAAATTTCAGGGAAACTAAGCCAGAGAATCTAAGTGGGTATAATCTGTGCTTTTAAACTGTGTGTACTATGAACATGGGAGGGGGATACACAGGAAAATTAGAAGCAGGACAGGGGGATTAAAAAAGAGATAGGTCTTTCAAAGGAGGAAAGTCAGGACAGAGTAACTATGTGACAATTGGAAGAACTATGTTCATCAGAAAGTGCTTGTTTTGAGCAGTATGCATAAAGTCATTATAGAAAAAATTCTATTCATGATTTTTAAAGAGATTTCCCTTATTAGCACAGTTCCAAAAATACAAATTAAATAATCAATAACATATATTCATCGTTAGGATGAAGATGTATCTTTAATAGTCAGTAATTCTCCAACAAATTAAAAAAATGTGTTACATGCTGAGAAAGTTACCTCTATACTTTATCATACTAAACATTCAAAAGATAGAGTCAATTAGAAGTCTGGAAAGGCATTTATGATATTTACTAAGCCTGGTGAAAGGGCAGCCTGTTCTCAATACAGAACTCCTGTGACAAACAGCAGGTAGGAGTATTCCAGTGACATTTTTCTTTACTGCTAGGAGGAAGCCAAAGTCTTCATTATTTATGTTATTACTTTACTACACAGTGTCTCAGAATTCTAAACAAGTGAACAACACAAAAGTGTTATGGAACACATACATGCGGCCATCTTCTCATCTGTCTGAGCTACACATCTTCAAGATGCAATATAAACCCCCACCTCTTTAATACTGTCCTATTGCAGGTTAAAGTTTGACACCTGCATGTTGGTTGAATGACATGTTCAGAATGTCTGGAATGTATCAAGGTCTGAGGCAAAATGTACATGTAGATGAAGACAAAGTATGTGAAGACATATTTTAATCTTTGCTCAACATCACAGAAGGGACTGTCAGCATTGCCATCCCTAGGTTAGTGGTCCTGGTTATATGAAATTTCAGGCCGAGCAAGTCATGAGAACAGAATTAGTAATTGGTGTTTCTCCATGGCATCTGCTTCAATTCCTGCCTATGGATCCTTGCCTTGAGTTCCTGCCCTGATATCCTGTGATAACAGACTGTGATGTGGAAGCATATAGAAAATAAAGACTTTCCTCCCCATCCAAAGAAAAAAATATTAAATAATTGTTCATTACTTCAAAGTTCATGTCCATAGCTTTGTAGTAGGTAACTCAAAACAGAGTATAATATTGTGTGAAGTAACTGTATTCATAGAAATGTTAGATTATCATAATCACTAATATACTAAAAGCAGAATTAGTGATAAGTATGTTTGATTTTTATATAAACCAATAAAATGAGCTATTAATGATTTTATAAAAAGACTGATATTTATGTGATCAAATGAAACAATGAGTGAAAAACATAAATGAAAGTTGGAAGCAACAAAGAGACATATGATGATTTTGAATATCAAGATCAGTTATGATTAATAATAATGATCACTAGCCTTCATAAAATACATATAAGAATGTGTTTGTATATTCTTAATAACATAATATATATTATGAGGATAAATGCATTTACTCTGAGTGTGGATGAGTGTGTGTGTGTGTGTGCGCGCGCGTGAGTGTGTGTTATGCATGTGTGTTTGTTTAGTACTTGAAATATTTTGAATTACTAAGTCAGTACTGCAACCCCCTCACTGAGGATACTAAAGCAAAAGAATCGCTGAAAGTTAGAGATCAGCCTAGGCTGCTGCACAATATCATTGTGCCTCAGAAAACAAATTCAAAAAAGAAGAAAGGTGGGAGGGAGGGAGGAAAGAAAGAAGTGACAACATTTTGTATCTTTTCTCTAGAGCACTTGTATGAAAATATATTTCCAGTTCATATGAAAGAAATGATAAAGAAATGCTCCGTCTGAGTGTCCAAATGCATTGTCATTTAAATATGTTTTATTTCAATTACCAGACCCATTCACCAGGGAGAAACTGAGAAGTTCTACTATCTAGGTTTAACATATTGCAGAAATCTGCTACTGCAGCCTCTTCAACACTGTTTAAATGTCTGCTCCTTCCATTGCCATTTTCGCACATTAAATGAACCAATTATCAAAGTTTGGATGAGTTATGCCTATCCACACCCAGCTCTTCCTATGCCTCAGGTAATCCAAGGCTTCCCACATATCCCTTTGCGTTTTTACTCTGTGTGTGTGTGTGTGTGTGTGTGTGTGTGTGTGTGTGTGTGTGTGTTCATCATAATTTAAACCTAGGGCCCATGTTAGATTAGATGAATTTTCAGTCATTGAGCTACATCCCAAATCTCCCCATAGCACAAAAAAAAAAAAAAAAAAAAATCACATTTGAAATTACCAACTGCAACTAAATGATTCTTTCATAAATGTCTTGTCTATCTTCATTTTTGTTATCTGCCAACCTTATGTTTTCTTATTTCCTACACACACACCCACATTTATACAACTATAATGAACATATGTGCCCCACATCCCCCACCATTCTGCTCTCTTCAATTCCCTGTCATTTCGCTTGCTTCTGGAGAAAGTCCTCTCTGAGCCATACAGCTGATACAGTCTGGAGCTGACCAGACACTTCTATTATTAGTGTCTATAGCTCCCACGGTTTGTAAGTACATTTTCTTTCTTGTTCCTGACAAAGTGCACTGTAAGCACCCTGGAGGATGAAATTATCTCATTGACCACTTTTTCCATTTGTAGAGTATTGTGGTGAAAAAATATATATTGAAAAATTGAAGAGGACAAAAATAGTTTATAAATCCAGAGCATATGCTTAAAATACAGACACAGGGAAATTACTGATTCAGTAATATTTAATATATGGCAAAAATAACATTTGAAATTATATGAAAATTATAAATTTATCATTTGGTGACAGAAAAAACTGTTACACTATAATGATATAATCAATGTGTTTGTCACTATGGACCCCCATAAAATCAATGGCATGTGGGAAACTAGATAAAAACCGTGGATGACTGTTTTCCTGTAGAAGTTAACTATTCCTTTATTGAGGCTTAAGTTCAATGAATAATACAAGTATATTTAAAATTTAACAAAAAAGTTAAAATAGTACATGGACATGAAAAATTTATGGCTACTTTTGGAGAAGTAGATTTGGGTTTATGAAGATGACACAGGAGTATACCTATTTTAAAATGTATTCTCTGAAATATATTTTAAATGTTCAACTCATCTTGCTATCTTGCCAATGACCTAAATGTTTGAATAATCTAGAGATTGTCATCTATAGACTTTGTGGGATCATGATTTTGCTGATGATTCTTGGGGCTGACTGCTTTTGTACTAGACTATTTTAAGAGCATTAGGCAAATAGTTTTGTAACCTATATAGTGTCTCACTTCGGACAGATGGGAGTATCTGTTTACTCTTCATTGTTCCATAGATGCTTACTGCTGGGGGAAAGCTCAGATTAATTTAGTACTATTTATAGCACAGTTTTGTTTTGTTTTTGTTTCTCTGTAACAGGCTCTGCTAGATGTGAAAATGTTACCAGTATTTTTGTGCTATAAGGGATGAAGTCATTTCCTTGACTTAGGAACAATGCATCTTTTGCCAAAATCCAGAAAAGTGTGATAATCTAATGCTAATTTTCAATTAGAGCATATATGAGACCCTTCCCAATTTTTGAAAATGAAAATATGTTAAATAGAATGTATTTCAGAGGTACAGAATGTAAAAAATGCTGGGAACAATTCCAAGAGTCAAAAATGAAAAGTAATTTACATATACACATTTACCAGTATACTTGAGAAATAGATTTACTATTTAGTAAACAGTGCAGTTTATGAAACTCATGGAACAAGGAGTTATAGTAGAGTGCCTGGTTAAGCAAGCAGATAGTCAAGTGGATATGGTAACATGGAAGCAGATCTTGGGATGCAGAGGCAGGCAGATCTCTGTGAGTCCAAGGTCAGCCTGGTCTACAGAACAAGATCCAGGAAAGGAGCAAAGCTACACAGAGAAAGGCTGTCTCAGGAAAAAAAAAAAAAAAAAAAAAAGAGTGAAGTTCAAAATTTCTAAGGAATTTTCAAAGGCCTTTTTGCCTTCCTCACTAGGTTATGTGGGAAAACTAACAAATTCAAATTCTTCATCTAAATATTAACATGGTTTGATTATATGTTGGAGAATTGGTATGATTTTTTATTTACATTTTATTTACTAATTTTGTTCTTTGACAATTTCATACTTGTATATATAATATTATGATTATTCTTCACCCTCCATTCTCCTTAATGTAGGTGAGTAAAAGAGAAACAGGAAGAAAATAAAGCAAAGGCAAGAGATTAAGTCAGAGATGTAGCTGAATTCCCAATAATGTTTTAATTCTTTCATTACAACTAAGTTTTGGTGTACCCTCTAAAGTGTATTTACAGCAAATTCCTTTAGCTGCTGAAATTCACAGAATGAGAATGGTTATTTAAAGCTCAAAAGAAAATAATTAACATGTTAATTTTCTTTATTTTCTGGAGTCATGAAAAAGAATCTTAAAAACAAATATAAAAAGGGTTTTGAGGCTAGAGAGATGATGCATTCAATAGGTTACAGTGCTTACATGGCAAGAATAAAGACCTGAATTCAAATCTTAGTCCCCATGTAAAGAAATGCCAGCATGGCTGCATCCGTTCTAGAACTCATAAACCAGCCAATCAGCATAAGCAAAATGCCTATAATCCAGTTCATCAATAGACCCTGTCTGAAGACAGTAAGGCAGAGGGCAACAGAGGAAGATATCCAATGTACTACTCTGGCTTTGAGTGGACATGCATGGATGGTCACACTCACATGCTTGTGTGAATACACTATACATGCAAACACACTTACTGATTCCATGAAGGAAGGAAGGAAGGAAAGAAAGAAAGAAAGAAAGAAAGAAAGAAAGAAAGAAAGAAAGAAAGAAAGAAGGAAAGAAAGAAGGAAAGAAAGAAGGAAAGAAAGAAGGAAAGAAAGAAAGGAAAGAAAGAAAGGAAAGAAAGAAAGGAAAGAAAGAAAGGAAAGAAAGAAGGAAAGGAAGGAAAGGAAAGGAAGGAAAGGAAAGGAAGGAAAGGAAAGGAAGGAAGAGGAAAGGAAAGGAAGGAAGAGGAAAGGAAAGGAAGGAAGAGGAAAGGAAAGGAAGGAAGGGGAAAGGAAGGGGAAAGGAAGGGGAAAGGAAGGGGAAAGGAAGAGGAAAGGAAGAGGAAAGGAAGAGGAAAGGAAGAGGAAAGGAAGAGGAAAGGAAGGAAGAAAGAAAGAAAAGAAAGAAAAGAAAGAAAAGAAAGAAAAGAAAGAAAAGAAAGAAAGGGAAAGGGAAAAGAAAAAAGACATAGAGATCCTGAAAGAGTTTATCTTTTATTCAAGAAAAGTCACCTCTCAGATTCAAGATGTTTTGTTTGGACATTCTTGAATGATTTTAATTTCAAATGAGTAGTCAATATCCACTCAAACCATTTTGAAATGTTGAAGCAGAGACAAGATTAAATATCCAAGCTGAAATAAAGACTTGTAAATGTATTTATTTTTACTCACAGATTCTTCTAAACAGTGTTGCATTTCCTAATGTACTGAAAAAATATAATGGTACAAAGAGCATATGATAATGTATTTCAGTGTCTCAGCTGCATCATCGTGTATTATATGGTTTATAGCAACATTGTTTGTTGTGAGTCTTTGAATTCTGACTTCTCTAACAGAATTATTCATGAATTGAGCTGTTTCAACATTCTTTAGTAAATTTTTCCCAGAATATAAACAATTTTAAGTAACTCCTAAGTTATGAAATTCAGAATGCAGAAGTCAGTGCCTTTGACTCAAAATAACAAAGAACGTTTAACTTATCATATGTGATCTGATCCAATGAGTAACTTCAAGTAGTTTTACTAAATGGATGACAATCAGAACAAGTCTTCAGTGGTTAAGTTATGATAAAATTCCAGAGTGGTGATATGGTGCCATAGGCTGAAATTTGAACTCTCGGTAACTGGATCATGGATGAAATCTGTCTAAAATGGGAAATCTTTTATGTATTTTTTAAGAATTGTTTTCTAAATAATGAATCATGAATATATGCATTAACTTCCATGCACTGTTGATCAGAGTAAGACAATTTCAGTGCTTTGTGTTGTTACAATTCTTAGGATCTGTTAATAAAAATAAATACAATGATTCTTGCTCCTATCTTGCTAACACCTTGCCTCTTCGCCCTGCCTGTCTACCTCTCTCATGCTCCCACTCTGAGACAGCCTTCTGCTCTGGCTCTCCCACTCCCCAAATAAACATCTTACACTAGAAAAAATAAATATAATGTAAACTGAAGAATTTTGACTGGTAGAGACAAACAAAACACTATGATTTTAAGAACCTCATGTCATTAATTGCTTTGGCTTCCAGATTTGTTTTATCGGCTTATATTCTATGATACAAATGAGTTTTACATTAATTTTTATTGTTTTCTGTGTGAATCTGAATAGCCATGTTGGACCTTAGATGATTACATATAACAAAATGATGAAGAAAATTATCAATTCTATGTGTTCAAGGCCAGTCTGGTCTACAGATCAAGTTCCAGGACAGCCAAGGCTACATCAAGAATCACTGTCTTGAAAAACTAAGATAGAAAAAAAAAAAGAATATTTTAACTAATACAACTGTATGCTAATTTTACCTTTATGATCATTTTGTTCTGTATGTCTAAATTGGAGAAATTAGACACTATTATCCATTGTAAAACTGGGTACTAGGCTTCATAGTTTTCTTGGCATACTGTTTCATTCACTTTTTAGGTACTATTCATGGGTGGCTTTGCTTTAATACATCAGGGGTTAGAAGCTGTAACAAAGATCATATGATTGCACAGGTGGAAAATTGTTTTTTACCCAAGTATAAAAAAGTAAGTTGTCTATCTCTGCTTTATGTAATTTCAAGGAAACCTAATATTAAGTTAGTATATTGAAAAGCTATAAGCCATTTGAGCAGAAAAAAATGTACATATTAACTAGATAATCACCAAATATTTGCATCTTGTCCTCAAGATCCACAGTCTTCTCTTTGGAGAATATTCTGACTTCAACATAAATTTAATTTCATTGATTTATGCCAGAGGATACTTATGGTTTATTTGCAGGGAACTAAAAACATAGTATCTAAAACTTTGACCTGAAGAATAAGAAGTTCATTTTATTCTGTTTCTCTAGAGTTTTTAAGTTAATATTTGACACGTTTGTATGTGTGTGTGTGTGTGTGTGTATGTATATATATATAAATTATAATATAATCATGTTATTTGCCCCATCCTTTTTCCTAATATTTCCCATTCATCTTCATTCCTCTCTTGCTTTTTTTTCAAATTCCTAGCATCTTTTTCTTTAATAATTGCTACATATGCATATTCATAAATACAGCCTGCTGATATTGTTCTTTGGTTTAAAAATGAGTAAATCATATCTTTACATCCTTTAAAATTTAATGTGTTTGAACATATCAAATAGACATCTCTTTTAAATTTTTTAATCTGTAGATAAATTATATATATATATATATATATATATACATACATATCTATATCTATCTATATCTTTATCTATCTATCTATCTATATCTATATCTATATCTATATCTATATCTATATCTATATCTATATCTATATCTATATCTATATAGATATATAGTTGAAATAGCTACTTTCCAAGTTAAGATCGGTCTTTGTTGTTCCTCAAACACGTCTTGTTTATTGAAGTTCATATATGTGAACTGCTTTGTGATGAGGGCATTGTAGAACAGATAAACAATGAAAGTATATCACTTACCAACACTCATTATGTTAAATGTGCCCTGTATTACTCTGCTGAATAAACTCATTGAGGGAGGAAGTCATGACTTTACAATGGGAGGAATATTTTCAAACACTAATGCTAGTTCTATATGTAAATTCCCTGTGCAAGCATGAGAAAAGAACTAAGTTTTTGAAATAATTAATCTTTTTTTTCCCCCTGAGGTCCTTCAATACAGAACTACAAATTTAAATAACGAGTAGAGACATAGTATTAAGTATCTTTCTGCACTCAAGGGATGATGAATTATAATGGCTAAACACCCCAGACATTAAGTTGAATACTTATCTGATGACAGAGTTTGGAAATCAGCCAATGCAGTGTGGGCATATGGGTGCTTTCTCTCCTGCTGACAGAATAATGTAGAGAGAAAGAGAGGACCCTATTAATAGTGCATGCTCATTCTATTTAACACAACTTGCTCCAAATGTGTTTCTATGTTAAGTGCAAAGTAAGTTTCTCTCACCTTCTTTACCATATGCATATGCTGAATATTTATGACACTGATTGATACCCATCACTGTGCTTTGAGATGCTTAATGCAGATCATATTCAAACACAAGCAGGAAAAAGGCAATCATGATGAGGAAATTACTTGTGTCTGCAGTTTTCACTTAGATCCCTCTATTGTGGGTCCTTGTTCTCTAGGCAGCTTGGGGGGGAAAAATAGGTTTAGAGAGCTAGAGGCCACTTTCAGGTGGTTTTGATTTACAGAACAAATACTCATAAGATTGCTCTGTATCACATGGATTCACAGGGCTGGTGTAAATAAACTCAAAGGGCAAATGGATAAAAGGTCAAAAGATAAACGTTATTAAACACTTTCCTGATAAACAATAGAGAGAGAAAACAGATTTCATAGAAAGAGCTGGAAAAATAAGCAGCTCCTTCAAAGATGGTCATCCTGTTGAAGCCATGGACCTCAGTGATAATAGGAGGGAAGGAAACCTTGCAGAATCTTGTTTCTCAGCTTAACTTCTCCTTCTTTGATATTTAGATAACAAGAAGCTTACTTAGATTAGCTTCACAAAGTGTTCCTGAACACTTATAAATTCCTTCTCTTCTTTCAGTGTGCATGATTTGGTCATTATACCATTCTTCACATCTAGTACTGTGCTTTATTCAGTTGGAAAAAAGCACCATCCTATTGTTGATGAGTAAGATGATTTCCCACTAATTCTCTTCTGTTGTCGATAACCTTTGCTTTGAGTGATATCTAGACATACATACCTATATTATCTTGCAAACTTCATTGTGACTGTTAGGAACAAACAGAATCCTAAAACAGCTTATGTCCTTCAGTGAAAGGCTTCCAGATGATAATAGATGCTCTCATGTTCATGTTGCACAGTGGACCTTCTGAACACTTAACACATTGTGTAGACACTTTCCAAATCTGTGGAAAGGAAGTTTCATAAGGACTACAAGGAAAATTACTAGAACTCTTACTGGTCTGCCAATAGGAACTGTCACAGTGTGAGTTCAGAGAACATGGAAGTCCTCAGGGAATCCACATGCCACAGAGTAGTCCTGACTCAGAAGGGAAAAATAACCTTAAACTCAACCTGACTGACTATCAGTTCAATGATAAGTATTAAGATTCGCTTCCAACTATCAACCTCTTGGTGGATAAGCTATGTACAAAATCCTCCAAAATATTTGGTGGGTACTTAACTATACATAATCTCTAACATAACATGGTAAAATTAAATAAATCCCAGTTCTGTGGAGGATTACCATATGTGTAAATCATTAAAACACCTGGCTTCAAATGAAAAGACTATCCAATTAGCCCAAAATGGCCCAGAACAAACACCTGATTGAAGATTTAGACAGGCATAAAGATAATGATTATGGTTGTATTTTATGTCTATAATATAGATACAGGATATAGATTAAAGATGGTCCAATGGAGTGTCAAGGACAAAAAAATTGCTAAGATAAATGAGATATTAGATAAGTCAATAACAAACAAACTTATGGAAAAAGCTGATGAATGAAAAAGCACAACATGTGTTGGATGAAATTAATTCCCTCCACAAAAGAATCTGTGTATGTAGGATCTGTAAGTGGTAGAACTCTGAGAAGCTAAAAATAACTGAAGCTTCCAAAGAAAAAAAGAGAGATGGACAATACTTTTTTCTCCATTTTTAAAATTTATTATATTTGTGTTTTAATTTTACCCATCAGCCATGGGTTCCCCTGTCCTCCCCCCTCCCACCCCTGCCCTCAACTTCCCCCCATCCCTTCCCCTCTATTCCCATCTCCTCCAGGGCCAAGACTCCCCTGGGGATTCATTTAAACCTGATAGATTCAGTACAGGCAGGTCCAGTCCCCTCCATCCAGGCTGAGCAAAGTGTCCCTGTGTAAGCCCAAGGTTTCAAACAGCCAGCTCATGCACTAAGGACAGGTCCTGGTCCCACAGCCTGGGTGCCTCCCAAAAAGTTCAAGCTATTCAATTGTTTCACTTATCCAGAAGGCCTGATCCAGCTGGGGGCTCCACAACCTTTGGTTCATAATCCATGTGCTTCCATTCGTGTGGCTATTTGTCCCTGTGCCTCTCCAATCTTGGTCTCAACAATTCATGTTCTATCACTCCCTCCTCATTCTCGACAATTGGACTCCTGGAGCTTCACCTGGGGCCTGGCTGAGAATCTCTGCATCCCCTTCGAGATGGACAATATTTAAGAAGGGCATGTTTGGTGCTGTACAAACTTGGTGTCCATTGAACACTACTTGGAAACTCCACTAATGTAAGTGAGGGATACAGAGATGAGGTTAGTAACAATGACATTGTTGAAGGCAAATTTGAAGACAGAAATTATTTATTAAAAGTCATAAAAAAGGAACAATAATTTGGCCACTTCAATTCAATACTCACTTAATATGACACTTTAGAGTTCTATACTCAAAGAAGAAAATCCTTTAATAAGTGAAGGCCAAGAAACTGTCAGATTAATAAACTTTTGCATGCTTTACCATCAGCAGATCTATACTTTGGAAACCAGTGAACCAGGTCATACAAGAATAGGCAGCATCACCTGGTATTCCATTGTCATCAAAGCTAAAAGCAGCTGTCCTGGGTTCTGTAGGAAGCAGAAGTTCTATTAGAATACATTAAATATGTGAAAGATATCTGATCATCCAAACAAACTCAAGCACAGTGTAAAATGAGAATCATAAAAAATATAAAAGCAATCATGTCATCGAAGTGCTACAAATCAGAATCGGGATAATTGGAAGTGATATTATTACAAGTTTTTCATATTATGCATAGAATTCTATAATAATAATAATAATAATAATAATAATAATAATAATAATAATAGATTGTGAAGACTTTGCTTGTCATAAATTCTAAAACAGTAGATGGAATGATAGGAAAGAGTCATAGATAATAAATAGGTAATATTGGTTGTAGTTAGAGGTTTCCTGCCTGGCCCAGTCAGGACAAATCTCTCTTACCCGCCAGTCCCACAGTCGCTCAGACCCAACCAAGAAAGCACACAGAGACTTACATTGTTTAGAAACTGTATGGCCATGGCAGCCTTCTTGTTATCTACTACTTCTATCTTAAATTAACCCATTTCTGTTAGTCTATACTTTGCCACATGGCTTGTGGCTTACCAGTGTCTTTACATGTTGCTTTTCATGGTGGCGGCTGGAGGTGTCTCTCTCCAGCCTTCTACTTCCCAGAATTCTCTTCTCTCTTGTCCCGCCTATACTTCCTGCCTGGCCACTGGCCCATCAGAATTTTATTTACACAGAGCGATATCCACAGCAATTGGTGATGATTTAAAAGTACTCATTTTTTTAACAAAGAAGTACCAAAAATCAAAGAAGGTGTTCACTCAAAACTAATGAGGTTATTATTGATTTCAATCTATGCTGTCTGCTAATTATTTAAAGAACATGGGGCAGGCAAACCTGAGGCCATGAAGAATGTTCAGCAACCAAACATGTTTTCCTTGGAATCTCAGTGACAGTGGTTTCATATCTGGAACCTATGTAGAAGTGGAAGGAGAGAATCGCTATCATAAAGCTGTCCTTTGATCACCACATGGGGATGACAGGATGCACATCTACACACATACATCATGCACACATTTGTGAACTTAACACACAAAATAATAAATTCATTTAAAAAATGAGAATGGATAAAGAAAAGTGGTTCAGTGATTAGAAGTACTTCTTGATCTTCCAGAAGTCCCTAGGTTGGCTTCCAGCACCCATGTCAAGCAGCGCACACCTCCCTCTAACTCTAGCCTCAATAAATCAAGGACGTCTTCTGGCCTCTACAGGCAGCAAAACAAGTGGCACACACACACACACACACACACACACAAACACACACACACATACACACACATACATCATACACTAAATAAATAAAAATAAATGGAAAAAGTTAAAATAACTTAGAAGATTGGATTTTGTGCTGCCTATATGTAATACTTTTTACATACAAAGACAAAAATAAAAAATAAAAATAAAAACCAGGCCATTAAAGAGATTTTAATATAAGGGGTGACTAAACCATGACAGACATGGGTTTAAAATCCCAAAGGATTCCCCCAGCCTTTTTGGAGAAAGTATTTCAGGCTTGTGTTTTTAGAAGAGGAGCATGTCAAGACTAAAGTAATATGCTACAGAAAAAGAAATTGTTTTTGAGAATCTGGGTTGGAAGCATACTCACCTACCTGCATCATTATAACTATTCTTAATATGAACAATGCATTTTAGAATACTTCTTATCCTTTGGATAAATCCTTGTCCAATCTCTCAGCTCTTTTTAATAAACACTGCATTCTGTCCCATGATTAAGGAAGTTCTGTATATTATATAAATGCTTCTACTAAAATGAACTGTGAGGCATCAAGTTTACATAGACCTCATTCATGCCTTTAAAATATTAATAATTCAAGTAGAATTGGCCAGAAACTGCACAGTTCATATGCAGGTTTTCTTTGTAAAGAAGTGTGCTAGCAAGTATTGTACTGGGAAGGTTAACCTTTCAGACAGTTTATTTAGCACACTACATTTTTAAAAAGACAAGATGTTGACAAAGCCATAACCAAAAATCCATTAGTGCAAAAAGCTAATCCTGCCAACTGGTTAATTGAAAGAGACATTTAGCAAGGCCACAGTTTGTGCTAAGAAGCTGAGGGGAAAATGCCACTTAAACAAGGCAGAGCTGAAATGTTCACAAATACCAATATTTTGATAGCTAAATTAAACACACAAGGTAGAAGTGCATGCATTATGAATATTAAAATGACTTTCACAAGATAATCTCACATTCTCCAGATGTTTTAAGAAACAACACACAAACATTAACAGCACTCTTCCTGGAAAGCTCTGACCCATGTGCTTCTTAAGCTTCTGATATTATGGAATCCATATTTAATGCTAAACCCTGCCTGCAGCACAGTACTGGAAAGCTTTCCATCCATGTACGGGTCTTGTCACAAATGGGTAAAGTTCTGCACAATCCAGAGGCATGTGCTTCAGGAAGATAGTCAAAATAACTGACATACATGCATGATTAATGCTAAGCATGTTCTCTTTATATGATTCAGTCACAATGTCGTGTGATAAGAATGTAGGCAGAGCACATATTTTAGACTTTAAAGAGCACATTTGAGGAGAAATTGAAAATGAACCAATATTGTTGAAATGGTAGCCAAGGATTCTGATGACCACTTTTGAAACTGACCCTTTATTTGAATCATCCTTGAGAAGTCTAAATACACCCCAAGGACTCACTGATCTCATTCTTTGAACATCTCTCTCACTTGATATATCTGTCTTGTTCTCCAGCCTCAATTGCCTCCTGAGTATCCTCTTTCAGAAGCAGAATAGAAACCAATCACATGTTTCTTGAAAAATCCACTTATGTTGCCTCCTCTTTTTTCTCTATTTACATGAATCTGCACATATAATCTGTTTAGGTCATGCTAAATACAAAGCATAAGTGACATTGATAATCACAGGTTCCTTTAATCAGAATTATTCCTAGTAACATACTATTTCACCTAGACTCATTTTCAAACATCCCAAATAGCTCTAAATTGTGTTTATATATGCATCTTTAAGGTTGTAAATCATGCATTATTTTTTATTGTTCAAAACCGCTCAACACACTGCTGTTTCTGTGTCTAGCTGAATGTTCAATAACACATCTGCATTAATTTGGGCATTTTTTTTGTTCTGTACATCACTGTATCACATTGTTAATTTTGACAAACAACACATTTACAGGGAGAATTCCAAGACATCATACTTTCTTCATATCAAACTCTACAAAATGATTTTTTTATTATATTTGTGTTTTAATTTTACCCATCAGCCTGGGTTCTGCTGTCCTCCCCCTCCTGCTCACCCCCACATTGCCCCCATCCCCTCCCCTCCATTCCCGTCTCCTCCAGGGCCAAGATTTCCCTGGGGATTCATTTAAACCTGGTGGATTCAGTACAGGCAGGTCCAGTCCCCTGCTTCCAGGCTGAGCAAAGTGTCCCTGTATAAGCCCAAGGTTGCAAACAGCCAGCTCATGCACTAAGGACAGGTCCCAGTCCCACAGCCTGGGTGCCTCCCAAACAGTTCAAGCTATTCAGTTGCCTCACTTATCCAGAGGGCCTGATCCAGCTGGGGGCTCCACAGCCTTTGGTTCATAATCCATGTACTTCCATTCGTTTGGCTATTTGTCCCTGTGCCTCTCCAATCTTGGTCTCAACAATTCATGCTCTTACACTCCCTCCTCATTCTCAACAAGTGACTCCTGGAGGTCCACCTGGGGCCTGGCTGAGGATCTCTACATCCACTTCCATCAGTTATTGGATGAGAGTTCCAGCACGACCATTAAGGTGTTTAGCTATCTGATCACCAGAGTAGGTCAGATCAGGCTTTCTCTTGACCATTGCCAGCAGTCGACAGAGGATGTATCATTGTGGGTTTCTGGGGACCTCTCCAGCACTCTGCCTATTCCTGTTCTCATGTGGTCTTCATTTATCATGGTCTGTTATTCCTTGTTCTCCCTTTCTGTTCTTGATCCATCTGGGATCTCCTGATCCCCTAAGCTTTCTTTCCCTCAAACCTTGCCCTTCATTACTCCCACTGTCATCCATGTTGTTCATGTAGATCTCATCCATTTCTCTGTCATTGGGTAATCCCTGTGTCTTTCCTAGCGTTCCGTTTTCTAGGTAGCCTCCCTGGAATTGTGTAGCAGTCTAGTCATCTTTGTTTTACATCTGGCATCCTCCTATGAGTGAGTACATACCATGTTTGTCCTTATGAGTCTGGGTTACTTCACTCAGGATGATTTTTCTAAATATACCACCAGTAGCACAGACACTGAGAGAAACAATCAATCAATGGGACCTGTTGAAACTGAGAAACTTTTGTAGGTCAACAAGACAAAGTGACAGCCTATAGAATGGGAAAAGGTCTTCACCAACCCCACATCTGAATGAGGGCTGATATCCAGAATATATAAAGAACTCAAGAAATTAGACATCAAAATGCCCAACAGTCCAATTAAGAAATGGTCTATAGAACCAAACAGAAAATTCTCAACAGAGGAAGTTCAAATGGCTGAAAGACATTTAAGGAATTGCTCAACATCCCTAATTGTCTGGTAAATGCAAATCAAAACGACTCTGAGATACCACCTTACACCTGTCAGAATGGCTAAGATCAAAAACACAGAAGACAGCTTATGCTGGAGAGGATGTGGAGCAAGAAGAACTCTCCTCCACTACTGGTGGGAATGCAAGCTTATACAGCCACTTTGGAAATCAATATGGTGTTTCGTTAGAAAATTGAGAATCCATCTCCCCCAAGACCCAGTTATAGCACTCTTGGGCATATCCCCAAGGAATGTTCAATCATACCACAAGGGCATTTGCTCAGCTATGTTCATATCAGCATTGTTTGTAATAGCCAGAACCAGGAAACAACCTACATGCCCTTCAACTGAAGAATGGATAAAGAAAATATGGTTCATATACACAATGGAGTACTACTCAGCACAGAAAAACAATGATATAATGAGGTTTTCTGGCAAATGGATGGATCTAGAAAAAATTTTAATGTTTTAATAACATAGCAATAATACCAAGTCTTGTGATTCTATTAAGATTTCATCTACAATGTATTCCTTTCTGCCTATGTTGTCATCATATATATTTTAAATCCTTTATTTGTTGGATTTCTCTCTCAGCACTCCCCAAGGAAGTTTTCTATTTACACAAGTCTGTACAAGGCACTTTGCTTCACAGACCAAGCTCCCAATTGTGACAAGGCACACAGAAAAGTTACAAGAGAGAGGAGCATTTTTTTTTTCTACATCAAAAGCATCACAAAATGTCCAGCACAACTGTGTATGACACACATTATCCTTGCATTCTGGAAACATCCTAGCCTTTCTCAGGTATAGTGAGTCTTGCCAGACACTTGGAAATTGTACTTGCAAATATGATCCCCATTTTTGCAGTATGATCTAGAGGAGTGATGCATTCACAGGTATCTCTCTTATCACCTCACTCCGGGGGAAACAGATGGAGTTTAGGCAGCATATTCTGAGCAATTACACAGAGACTGGTCCTGATGGTGCCTCTTTTCAACCCACAGATACCTTAAAGCTTATATAAAACAACCTCTACCTGATGGATGATTTTAGGAAAGAAGCAAAAGAACAACATTAACATGACAAAACAAGGAGCAAAAATTGATCTAATCCAGACATATAAACAAAGAATTCTCACCTAGACATAAAAGTATACCTGGCTATGGTAATCAGAGTCGAAAGGAGATCATACACAGAAACATTGTAAACATTCATAATACTTAGATACCAAGGAAGGATGGATACAAATACATTCACCTTGTAAACTTTTTCCTCATGAAATCAGAAAAAGCCTTTAGTCACTTAGCTGGAAAAAGTCTTAAAATGCTTATGGCATTTTTTAATATATCAAGAGAGGTGATCCACACAGTGAAGGGGAATAGATAGACAGATGACAGAAAGATAGAGGACAGGTGGATACATAGATAGATTATAGATGGATAGATAGATTAAGTATTTAAAAAGTTAAACCAATTCAAATTAATTGTGGGCATTAATTTAGAACAGAGACTGACTTCATATACAATTAGTACAGAAAGGAAAATTATAGATATCTATCATTAAATTCCCCATTTTTATGCCTTTCATGAGCCTACCAGGTTTGAATGCTCAGAATAATATGGTCATATTCATTTTTCTTTAATGTTGGATGATCCATGAAAATATAAGAATTAGCTAAATGTAAAGATAAACAATAATCAAAATATTTATTTAAGTTTTTACATCCTTGGTTACACATTTCTAAGGAAAATAAAATAATATACATATTACACACTAGACATGCTCACATATAATTTCTCCAAATACAGCACTAAAGAAACCTTATCTGAACAATACACAAATTGAATCTCAAAAGAAAAACACAAATATAATCCTATACCAATGCGTGTTCAAGGAAAAATTATTGGATATTTATCTGGGATTGGAATTTTTCATTTGAGAACATGTTAAGAACACAAAATTATTTTCTATGTAAACATCCTTGGGACTTTTATAGACTAATCTGTATTACTCAGTTAAATGAATTCCCTTGATATATTTATTCTTAAAATTCCTTGATGAAAAATTAAGCAATTAACTTAGTCCCTAAATTGTTTATTAATGAGCAATTTTCATTCTCACTGTTTATTGATATGGTACTCATTCCACACCTGAGTAAATATTCTTCATGCAGAACATCTCCATTAGGTGATCCTGTGCCATTTATTAAGGATGTGGTAATGTCTAGGCTGTGAAGTTCTGTGGCTGTCAGAAGTAATTGAAGCTTTGAGCTTCCAAAAGGTCAGCTGACCCAGGAATGACCTAACAGTTTCATCTCAGAGGGTGATTGTTCTTAAATGTCACAGTCATTAGAAGCCATTACAGCTCACTACATACCTTAGACTTGTCTGCAAATTATAAAGAATTAGAAAGCAAAATAAAAATTCTCACTTTTATCAGGGGTTGAATTACTTTCAAGTCAGTACCTTCAAGGGGCCAAGTCAGTGCCTGTACACAATTTTGTATTTCTATTTGAACTATCCCTAAATTACTCAGAAAGAGGGGTGGGGGAAGTATATCCACAATGAACCTTTGCCTTGCTCTTTCAAGGCAGTATTTCACACTGTTGCCCAGGCTGGAATGGGACTGACTGTAGCCCAGAGTGGCTTCAGACTTACTATGGAGTCCAGCATGGTATCAGATTCATAGCAAAAACTGTGCCTCAGTTTCCTCAGTGTCTAGAATATAGACATTAGCCATCATGCCCAGCTCCTACATTCAAGAAAAAACATAATTGCAACTACCAAAATGTTCTTATGGAGAATTTTTTATTTTACCTGCATATAAATGAAATACAAAACACCAAAAAGAAGACTTTCCTCTTTTTCTTGTCTACAAAAAACCTACTAAGGAAAGGGCAATAAAACAAAAATATGCTTTACCTTCTCAGAATCCTGAGCAGGACGAAGGCTAGGCATGGAAATGTGGAAAAGTCCTCTTGACTTTGATATTTATATGACTTGCTGAGCTGCTGCATTCCTTCCAAATGTTTCTGATTGTAGCATAGCTGGGTACAGTGTAATGAACATAAGCAAGATTCTTCTTTTTATAACATGAAATTGTGAATTATGTTTGTGCAGGGTGTGTATGTGTGTGTGTGTGTGTGTGTGTGTGTCTAGCTGTGGCATACATTATTAAGAGGATGTTACGATATGCTCAAAAATGAACTGTAAAAGAAAAAATGTTCAATATAGTAAGCAAGCAATAAAGACTTGTAAAAGACCACAGCAATAGGCAGGAGACTACACTTCGATCTATCCTGGGATAATTAAGTTGTCCATGCACTAGGTTCTCACTCTTTGCTAATTTGCTCTTTTTGACGTTCTTGCCATCCTTCCTTAGACAGACATGATTAAAATGTGCCTTTTATGGTTAAACTTCTTATAAAGTTCTATATATCTTTAAGAAATGGCTTTACTAGATTATACAATACTTGTATCTTAATATGATCAAATGTTTTCTGAAGTAAATGCTCTGATAAAAGGGAGATTAGAGGAAAATGGTTAATAAGAAACCTGCATTTACTTAGTGATGCTAAAAGGAACCTGGGTCATCTTGATCAATAGCTACCCATTTATATATTTTACTAAGCTTTCATACTTGTATATTACCTACTGAGATGTAAAAATAGTATGACTTTGCCTATTACAATTAAAATTAGGTATACTTTATATGACTAATTGCTTGATATATACTAATAATGGGACATTTTGAACAATATGATTATTAGAGTATACATGGTATATAATATTGTCAAATCCACATAATTATAAACATAGTGTCTTTCAATATTAGATTGAAGAAATATCAAGTGAACCTAAAGATTGTAATAATGACTATGTCCAAAAAAATGTTTATTTCCTACTTGGTGGTTGAATCATTGTTTTTCTAGTTAGTGATAGTACCAATTGAAAGTATGGACAAAGCCCCTCCCTCTACACCAGGAATGGTGCCTCTACTGACTGTACCAGGCTCTGTTGACCCCCTCCCTCCCATGGGAGGCCTTACCTTGTGGAGTAAGGAATAGGGGGTGGGTTGGCAGATGAAGGCTGGAGAGGTGGGATAAGGGAAGAGAGAGTGATCTGTGACTGGTATGTAAAATGAATAAAAATATCCTAAAAAAAGTATGGATTGAACTTTTGAAAGAGACAAAGAAAAAAATTGATATAATTTCACAAATACAAAAAACTTATAATGATGCTGAAATGTTTTTAAGATTTGTCAATGGCAAAACCCTAGTTGAAGACTTGTTTTGGGCTATAGGATGATAGCTTGCTGAACCTGGAAATTCTTCCTTTTCTTAGCTCAGACCTCCTTGTTCTTTTCTAATGCACCAAGAAATTACCTATTATCCTAGTTTGTTTATTTCTGTTGCTCTGTGTTTGAATATACTGACCAATAGAAAATTGGGTAAGGAAGAGTTTATTTGGCTATAAGATACAGCTCATAATAGAAAGATGTTGAGGCAGAAACTGAAGGCAGAGCCTGAAATATGAATGATAGCGTTTGTCTGATTACTAACTTGCTTGCTTTGGCTTGTCAGCTATGCTTATTATAGTACTCAGTCCCACATACCCAGGCATGATACTGCCCACAAAGGTCAAGGCCTTAATGTATCAATCATTAGTCATAAATTTTCCACAAACATGCCCATAGGTCAGTCTGATGGAGATCATTCCTCAATTTAGGTCCTGTCTATTTGGAACAGCAAATTGACAACTGAAGCAGAGTATGACAACATCATTGCTATCCTTGAGAAGAATATGAATGAATTCACCATAAAGACATGCTAAAAGTGCCAGCAAACAACAGAGAAGTTAATGACCTTGACCACTACCCAATATGCACACAGATGAATTACTCCCCTTCAGTGTATATAGAATATGTGTCAATCAAGGTTCCAGATTTATTTAAAATTCTAAGTTTCAAATGTACTTCAATCTTTTGGATATGTACCTTTTTAAGCTTACTGAAGCTCCTCTGTGAGTTTTAGGAACGACTCTCAGCTAGTCTATTCTCTTAGATGGGTAAAACATAAGAACCAGTATACCTCATGATTGAGACTGAACTACATATAAAAATAAAGTACCTATTTGCAGTGCAAACATTTGGATCCACTAATAAAATTCCAGTGATGCAGCATGCCATGCCTTGCTTGGTCCCAGTGGTCTGAGCACAACAGCACCATAAAATTTCTGTAGAAGCTGCTTAGCATTTCCCAAGGGTATGTTCAAAATCTCTGTGTGGGAAGGTGATAGGACAGAAATGGAAGTTCCATTATCTGAATTTACTTGCTATTTAATGTGGCCTAAATTTTATTTGATTAAAATTACTCTAAAGGAAAGCCAACTTTAACTAGACAGAAGTTATCTCTGTACTTTCCCAGGCACAGATCCTCACACCAGTGTATACTATGCCCTTTATCACCCATGCTGTCTGTTCTGGCACACATATTTATGGTTTTGCTTATAGAGTTGGATTATGATATTGTGAAGCCTACCTAGTTATATGAGTCCCATTGAGAATCAAGGTATAATATGTTCATCCTCATGCGTCCAGTATTGGTGCCTTATAATTCTTGAGTCCATGCTAAATTATTGATGTAAGACATCAAAGCACATTGCCAAGGCTACTAGACAGAGAAAGATGTCCTACATTTTGATCCTTTAGGATAATGAGGAGCATTGCCAATGTTTGTTTGCAGTACCAACTCATACCAGGAGAAAATAATTTCCAGTTTCAAATAGCCCTGAACTTGAATTATAACCTGTTTTTATGTTCAAAAAAAAATCAAGCTTCTAAAATAGGGACTGGCACATCATACACTTGTCATTTTTGGGGGGATAGCCTACATTAAGGAATGAATAAACTAGTGAGTGAATGAATGAGTGACTGATGATTAGAGACATCCCAACATTGAAAACCCCATGAACAAGTTCAGCTCTGGAGAATCTTCAAGGGACTCAGAGAAATTTCTCTAGATTGAAATTCAGTGTTTTATTTCAGTCACACAGCTCTATGTTTGGGTGAGATTGGACACCCATCTTTACAAGGAATAGTGATGTTACTGCTCTGAGTTAAATTAAACTTGAATTTGAAAATACTTTCTTGCACACAAAAAGGAAGACAAGGAAAAATGCTTCATTTTTCTTCATATTTCAAATTGAAGTGGAAATATTGCTATAGTTTCATGACTGGAAGTTCATGTTCTATATAGCTGAACTGGAACACATGAGGAAATCCAGCCTTTTAAAATATATTAGGAGAAAAAGGAAGAGAGAAATGTTGAAACCTGTAATACATTTTCAACAATAGAGACCACATTCAGCTTTAGTAACTATGCATGTAAAGTCCCCCAACTTGTGTTCTGTCAAAATAGAAGCTATCTTTCAAAGTCCCAGAGTCCAGGTGTCCTCATGATATAATTGACTAAAATGACTGTCTTTCTGCCCAAATGACAAAGGAGGGGCAATTTATGAAACCACTATCCATCTTGTAAAGAGTTTATAAACCCATGCTCATGACTGGCTTCACACTATGATTAATAGACACTTTCTACTCCAGACTTTAATTAAAAGCAATAAAAGCAGTCAACTGTAAGCCATGAATGCCTTGGTGACAGAAAAGAGTGTCATTAGAGAGATGGGAGATCAAGCTATGAACAAATTTACTGTGAAGCCTGGTAAGTAGATCCATATGCCAGTGTTGAAGCCACTCTAGGAGAGCCACAGAGGCCATGGGATCACACAGATAGAAGAAAACACCAAATAACAATGGGGCACTCAGTTTTCAATGAAATCTGCTTTAACTTAGGAGAAAGGTGCAACATGTCTTTCCCCCTATTTATGTCACTGCCAAAGTTCATGGAAACAAAGATGATGACTTTGAATGAAGTCTACCCCCCCACAAGTAGCATTATAGAATACAAATTACAAAATTCCATTACATCGAAAGATCAACTAAGTATAGTCATTAAACAGAAGTCATAAACTCTTATAGGTGAAAGTGAAAATTTGAATCATTTTAATGGTATTATTCTAATTATTCACTCAACACTCTTCATTAAATGTTTGCTTCATCTCTGAGCCATGTGAATTACAGAAACTTGAAAGTGGAGATGCAGACTAGTACTATAGAGACGGTATGAGTCAGTTGTCAGTGGAAGAAACATCACCTGTGTATGGGTTTCCCCGTATTTTCAAGCCATCCTTAAGGACTTGAATGAGAAAGCAGTCACCATAAAGATTCAGTGCATTTACCTTGACACATTATGATACACAGGACCTTCAATTCCACAGATTATGAGGTGAATTTCCAACATGCATGTTTGGATTAGAACCAGAGAAGTCATCAGTAAAACATCTGAGCCAAGTATATCTTCAAAAGAAAAGCTGCTTTCTCCCCATTTTGCTTCCTATATAAAGTGAGGCTCCAGGTCCTCAGGACTCAGTACTTTAGCACAGAAGACAGACAGATACCAATTGAGCAGTGTCACACAGGGCAGAGTTCTAATGGTTTGAAAAATGAAATCTTGTGTGATTTCATGACAAGAAAAATATTCTTAACATGTGAGTTTTTTCAGTCCACCCTTTTCTTTTTATTAAGGATGATTCAGCTTCAGATAGCTTTATTCACATTTTGCTGTTCACATTGTCTGAGGGGTGGGTAATAGGGCAGGAATTAAAGGAGCCAAAAATACAAATGAGTAATTTCATTGAAAGGGAAACATTTATTTCCAGAAAGAGGAAAATTAAAAAAAATAATTAAAACAAACAAGAGGAATTGGATATCAACACAGAAACTAATATTAATCTTCAGAGACTCATGGGAAATAGGAGACAGGTCTTCCTTCCTGCTTTATTTAAGGCCATGAATAAGAAGACAGAAAAGGAACCACTATGGAGGTTCTTTGTTTACTGGGAACAGGAGTCAGGACTTCATACACTATATAGTTGCTTTATTATTGAACTACACACTCAAACCTCTTCTTTAGATTAAATTTAAATTCCCGATTTCTCTTTGCACTTTTGTAGGTAGATAATGGGAAATATTTAATCATTATTTCATTAAATATAGGGTTTAATTTTCACATAATATTTTACTTCTAAATTAATTTCAATAATAATTAGAAAGCAAATTCAAATTTATATGTGGGTTAATGTCTCACATGACATTTCCTACAAATTTATTCAGTCTTATTCTGTGTCTTCTCAATTTATGTTATATGTATAAAATTTGGAGATAGTTGATAGTCATAAGATTGGAATTAAGTATAGGATCTTCCCCAAAGTATTAAGAACCATATTCAGCCGGGCAGTGGTGGCGCACGCCTGTAATCCCAGCAATCGGGAGGCAGAGGCAGGCGGATCACAGTGAGTTCAAGGCCAGCCTGGTCTATAGAGCTAGTCCAGGACAGGCTCCAAAACTACACAGAGAAACCCTGTCTCGGAAAAACAAAAACAAAAACAAAACAAAAATAACAAGAACCATATTCAATCACTGGTGTGTTATTTTATTTCCTTTTGTTAATTAGAGATAAAACATCTCTACTTGTTTCAGCATTACTTGATGAAAGTTTTTATGAAGTCAAGTGATGCTCTCAGGATCAGTACTGAGTGAACTTCAAGGCCAGAAGTGAGAATTATCTTAGTTACAATTGTCCATGTTTCTGTGATTGCTACAGCCATCATTGTTGATGCTGCAGTGTTCACAAAATGTGCTAACCTCAATTGCAGTCTACCTGGGACAACATAGGCAACTAGGTACATCCTTCATTGTAGGAGCTTCTGAGGCAGTACATCCTTCATTGTAGGAGCTTCTGAGGGTTCCAAGCCCCCACTGCTCCTGACCTTTATCCATTAACCTGGCTACCACAAATTATAAAATTCATATCAAAGGTCTAATGTCCAGTATCTTAGAATCTGACATATCTAAACATAGGGTCTTTAAGAAGTTATTAATTTAAGTAAAGGTACTGTAGAAATGAAGACATTTCACAGTGGTTAGAATATTTGCTCCTGATGCTTGAGACCCAGATTGGGTTCTCAGCACCTGTGACATGTTGGCTCACAACAGCCTGAGACTCCAGCTCCAGGGATCTGACACTCTTTTTATGGACTCCATTAGCACCATAAATATACATACTTATAGTCAGGAGCTTACATATACATACAAAGTGAAAATAAATATGTCTTAGAATAAAGGCATTATGGCAGTTGTAATCTAAGATAACTGGTGACCTTCAGGAGCAGGAAGAAGTTTTAGCTGTCCATGCATACAACAATAACCCTATAAAGGAAGACATCATGAGAATGTGGACATCTGAAAATCACAGCAGGACTCAGAAGAAACTAATCATCTACCAACCTGTCTCCAAACCCTAGAGCTCTGAGAAAATAAAATTCTATTGTTAAAGCTGCCAGCCCTGGACATACCAAACACTCACACAAACCCCAAAGTTGTTTGCTAAGGAGTGATGGTGAGGTGTAGTATAAATATGATAGTGTGTAACATGAATTGCTGAACAGTCTTACATGAAAAAATCCTGGTACCAGATATCGGGGTGAAAGCTGAAAGATCAGAGAAGCAGAGCAAGCCACAGTCAACCTCACCTCGACAACTCCTCAGCCAATCCTGTTTCCACAGATCCTCAGACTGAAAACTTCTGAGTACTCACATGTAGCATGAATCTTAAAGTTGTTTTTAATAAAATCAAACTCAGAGCCAGGTATTGGGATGAACACTGGGTGAGTGCTACCATTTTCTGGCCTCTGTATCTAGTGGCTGTTCTCTCTGACTCCAGATAAGTTCATTAGGGTGCACAATATTTTGGGGGAACACAATACCACAACACTCACCCAAAAGGCTTCAGCCATAAAGAGCCTTTTGTTCCTTTCTCCTCATGCCTTATATACTGTTCACCTCTCTGCCATACTTCTTCCTGGGGTTAAAGGTGTTTGTGCTTCCCAGTACTGGGATTAAAGATGTGTGCCACTACTGCCTGGATCTGTTTTCTCTCTTCCACTGAGTCAATCCCATGTAGTCCAGGGTGGCTGCCTCTATGTTTAATCTAGTGGCTTGTTCTGTCCTCTGATCCTCAGGAAAGCTTTATTAGGGTACATAATATATCACCACAAGTGTTAATGTTAAAATAATTTCTGGTGACAAGAAGGCTTATATGTTACTTATAGAAGAGCTATAATATGGGAATTTTTCTAAAACTAATGGGTACCAGGGATTAAAGAGTTCTTTGAATTTATTAAAGTAGTCTCAAATGGATCAAGTCCTGACTTAGGAAAAGAGAGGGAAGATTCAAGAAGAAACATATTGTATCTAAATATATTCATGACTGCTGAGATATTCCTCCAATTTGTGGCATATCTTATTTTTTTAACCAGGCAAAACAAGAGAAAATTCCTTAATGACAAATAGGCCATAAAAATTGTAAGAGAGTGTTTAATTGTGGCCCGTCAGTAGAAGTAAAAAGGGACCTTCTAAGTGAAGAGATCTAATAGCAACTTGTAATCTCCAAAAGAATTTGACAACAATGCTTGTAATTTGAGTGGAAAAAAAAGCCTTCACTACAAATATAGAACTCTGGTTAACCATGTATATTTAGAATGATATTTCAAGACAAATTTTGTGTAACTTTTTCTTATCATGCCAGAAAAAGACAGTTCCAAGGGGGAAAAATAATCTGTGACTTGACTACTTTTAGATTATGGATAGAAATATGCATTTTGTAGTAGTTTGGTAAATAATCAAATTCAACATGTGTTTCTTGATGTAATTCACACATGTACACACAAACACACATATTACGCATGAAATTCTGTCCTAGATAATGAACAGCAAAGCAAAGAAAATTGTTAGACAGCATGTTAGAGAGAAAAAGGTGGAAGAGGGGCTGTCAACAAGAACCACTGTGAAGGTGATCAGTACTAGATGTCACATCAACCTGAAAATGAATGATAGGCTAGTTACATAAGATGGAGCTTTTAGAAAATGGGTAACAAATCTCCAGTGGCTGATGTATTTCTTAATTCTGGGTAGAAATAAGAAATATGTTTGGGAAGCATACGAAAGTTTGAAATTACAAGGACTTCTATTAATTTATTCATTAGACATAGTTGAAGATTGAAGTTAATCATAAGACATAGTTGAAGCATGCCTCAAAATGCATGGCTCTGCATCTCTGCTCAGATCCAAGACATTATACACAGTCCAACTTCTATCTCACTTGCTCTCTAAACAAATTTTATATCGTATTGATCCTCAGATGAACTTGTAACATTAGATAAAATCCACCTTCCAGGAAATATGTTACTGAGTTTTTTATGTATATCTGATGAATTTCCATTAAAATCAACAAGCAAAGATATTCAAGCTTAGTCATTGTGGAGTTCTTTGGTATTGAGATCTCAGACTCTGGACCAAAGCATTGTTCAGTCCTCCAAAGAGGCAACGAGGACAATGACATTCAAAAGTGAAGGTCCCGGGAGACCACAGGCCTCAGTGGGGAATTTACTGCCTTTGTTTTTACTAAATGATATGATGTCCAACTGCTCTAAACATATATGTCAATAAACACAGAGAAACGTTGCTTCAGGTTGCAAGACACACTGCTTCTGGGAATGAATAGAGGTAATCACTGAGACCCATGGTTGCTAGAGGTACAAAAAGCAACTATTTAGTGCCCATCCCTAAACTGAAAATCTATGTCGCTTCCTTTATTATTCAAGGAAACTTTTAGAAGACATACCAGAGAGAAATAAGAGCTAAGTAATAAGGAGAACTATGGAATTCTGTCTTCTAGACAGAACATAAACATTGAAACTATGAAGGCACATCAGCTGTGGTTGACTGACACTGGACCCATAGAAAAGTGAGCATGTCAACAGCAAGTGATGGATTGTGGAGGGGCTCCAGGGATACTACTAGGTCCTGAAGAACTATTAGCTATTGACAGATGATGGGAGGAGTCATTTTTTTCAGTTGTGCAGGCTCCAATGGATAATTCCTCATCGATGTTCACATGGAAAACCCTGGTTATATTCAGTGGGTCACAAAATAATGCAAAAATACATGAACTTCAGAAAGGTTTCTAAAGAAGAGGGGATAGTTGATGGCATATGAGAGAGATGTAAGTTTATGTGAATTGATAGTAATGACAATGCATTGTATGAATATGTGATTGTCAAAGAATAAATTTAATTAAAAAGCATGCCAGTCTGGGACAAATTTTTTCCAGTGCCATATAAGCAGCTCAGGTTAACTTTAGTATTCATTTCATTATTGACAGTAGAAATAAAAATGATGCTATCATGATTGTCTTCCCTGCACAATGTATAATTGGTACAAAAGCCAAAACACAGCATGCCATGTTGTATTTTATGCAAATTAACTCAACCAAAGGAATGAAGCCATTGTTTCATGTATGGACCTTCTGCCGACTACAGCAAAGTTACCTCTTAAACCCTGGCATCATCAACTGGACTGCAGTTATCATTTGTATTAGGGGCAACTGTTACACAAAATTATTGTGATAAGTGTCCACGCTAGAAGCCAAAATCAAACAAAGAAAAAGACCCATTTGAAATAAGAATAAAATACATAAAATATTTGCTGATGCAATAATTTAGTAAAAAATAGAACATCATGGCATGAGGAAGCTTGAAAACACATCAGCCTGAATAAAATCTTAATTTATATGCTTACCAGCTCCATTAAAAAAGAAACTGAACATCTTTCATCATCAACTTAAACCCTGAAGATCCCACATATGACAAAGCGCCAGCAGGCTTCTCCAGATTTTATAGATTTGACTAGAATAATATCTTACACCTGCTATTTTTAAAGAATATATCACTTAGGTTTATGACAAAACACACAAAGTGTCCCTAGATTAGTTGGGCAAAGCATGAAACAAAGCTGAATAGCCCATGTTACTTCCATTGAATTCTATACCAAAGTCAGACAAAAAAGCTGTTTAAAAGTGGTATGATCCTAGTGGGAGAAGATCAATCTGTTTCTTTTACACACATGACATTACTCTCCTTAGCTGGGGTCTGCTGTCCAGCTGAGCCATTTTGTATCATGACATAACTTACATAAATCTCATTATCCTTGGTGATTCTTCCAATGTAGTTGAGCTACCATGTGCAATAAGAAAATTGTTCCTAATTTGTTTCTCTGGAAAGTGAAAGAGGTTGCTGTATCAAAACAACTTATCTGTTCACTTAAGAAATATGTCTTTATCCGGCTGGTACCTCCTCCCGTAAGCTCTCTTCCCCCAACCCTTGCTCTCCATTACCTCCCAACCCCCAGTTTGCTCATGTAGATCTCATCCATTTCTCTGTCGTTGGGCCATCCCTATGTCTTTCTCAGGGTCCTCTTTACTAGGTAGCCTCCCTGGAGTTGTGAGTTGCAGAGAGGGAGAACAGGGAGGGAGATACCATGATGAATGTAAACCCCAGGGGAATAGGAAGAAGCAGAGTGCTAGAGAGATCCCCAGAAATCCACAAAGATACCTCCACTGTAGACTGGCAATGGTCGAGAGAGTGCCTGAACTGACCTGCTCTGGTGATCAGAAGGCCAAACACCCTAACTGTTGTGATAGAACTCTCATCCATTGTCTGATGGAATCAGATGCAGAGATCCATGGCCGAGACCCAGGTGGAGCTCCAGGAGTCCAATGGGCAAAGAGAGGAGGGATTGTATGAGCAAGAGATATTGAGAGCACAATTGGAAAAAGCACAGGGATAAATAGCCAAACTAGTGGAAATGCATGAACTGTGAACCAATGGCTGAGGAGCTCCCATGGAACTAGAACTGGCCCTCTAGATAAGAGGGACAGTTGATTAGCTTGAACAGTTTGGGAGGCCCCCAGGCAGTGGAGCCAGGACCTGTCCTTGGTGAATGGGTTGGCTTTTTGGAGCCTAGGTCCTATGCTGAGACACTTTGCTCAGCCTTGGTGTAGGGAGGAGGGGACTAGACCTGCCTTGGCTGCGTCTACCAGGCTGGGATAACTCCTGAGGGGAGACCATGCCTTGGAGGAGGTGGGAGTGGGGAGTGGATTGGAAGGGGTGAGGAGTGGGAGGAGGGAGGACAGGAGGATCCGTTGCTGATATGCAAAATCAAGTTAATTATAAATATATATATATATATATATATATATATATATATATATATAAAGAAATATATATTATATATAAAGAAATATATATTATATATAAAGAAATATATATTATATATAAAGAAATATATATTATATATAAAGAAATATATATTATATATAAAGAAATATATCTTTAGTTCTCATAGTAAATATTTGGTTCTTTCCTATATTTTGCTTCTACACTGGAAGGTACAACAATGTATATATTTATTCACTGAGTGGAAACCTGGGGTAATATATTTGTATATCCTACTAATAATAATATGCCTGAATATCAGAGAATAGAACAAGCCACTTGATTAAACATAAAATGCCAGGTAGTGGTGACACACACCTTTAATCCTAGCACTCAGGAGGCAGAGATCCATCTGGATCTCGTGAGTTCAAAGCAACCCTGGTTTACATGAGATTGATTCAGTCTAGGGGAGAAACAGACTCAGGCAATGGTGGCATACATCTTTAATCCTAGTACTTGGGAACCACATGCCTTTAATCCTAGCACTAGGAAGGAAGTAATATGGCTGGATGGTATAGTTGGAGTTTTCCTGCCTGGCCCACAGTCAGGACAAATCTCTCTCATCCACCAGGCCCACAGACGCTCAGAACCCACCAAGTAAACATAATGAAACTTACATTGTTTACAAACTGTATGGCCATTGCAGGCTTCTTGTTATCTACTTCTTCTATCTTAAATTAATCCAATTCTATAAATCTATACATTGCCACATGACTCATGGCTTACCATTACCTTACATCCTTCTTGTCATGGTGGTGGCTGGTGGTGTCTGCCCCAGCTTTTTACCTCCCAGAATTCTCTTCTCTCTTATCCCGCCTATACTATCCTTCCTGCCTGGCTACTGGCCAATAAGCACTTTATTTATTTTAACCAATCAAATCAACACATTTGACATACAGAACATTCAACAGCAGGATGGAAAAAGGTATATAAGTTATTAGGAGACAGGAACTAAGCCCCTTTTGGCTGAAGCCTTTTTTGGCTAGAGCCCTTTCCAGCTGGACCCCTTTTGGCTAAGGACTCAGAGTCATTCAGTCATAGGATTTGTAGAGTTGGTGAGGTGAGACACGGCAGTAGCTTGCTTCTTCCTTTGTCTCTCTGATCTTTTAGCATTTACCTCAATATCTGGCTCTGGATTTTTTATTATAAGACCACTTAAGATTTGAACAACAAAACCTACATGCATTTAACAAATGGAGGAATGATAAGCAATTAACTCCATAATCCCTTCTACTATTTATACCACAACAAAAACAACTACAAAACCCAAATAAAAATAAAAAAAATACACAAGACAAATGTTAGTGATATTGAGCAGTACAGTAAACCTGTAAGACTGTAAGAAGGAAAGAGTGTAATGATCCATGAGTGAGGGTACTTCTCATGAGGAAACAGGTCTGATAGGACTCTTTATAAGGAATTTGACAATGATCCACTATGCCAAGTGCAGAGAAAGATTATATGCTGATAGAGAACAACACCTGAGACTGTGGAGGTGGAAGTGTGAAGAACAACCAGCTAACTGTGGGTGGGAAAGTGTGGCTGGAATCAAGTGTTCTAAATGAAAATGACCAGTATAGCAGAAGCAAACCGCACATAAGATGGAGCTGTTAGTTTGAAAGCACTATGGTTATCAGAGAAGGGTTCAAAAGAAGACAAATCCCACAAGTAGTTCAAATACTCAGGAAAACCGGAGCTCCCCATAAGATGACACCAGAGTGTCTGCTAAGAAAAATGCCAGACTCTGAAATCATAATAATAGCCAGAACTGAGTGATCTGTTCATGATGCTTGGGGGATGAACTGACTAACAAAGTCTCAAAAGGGAATTACCTTAGTGTTCCATGAAGATGAGCCATTAAGAGCATGTGTCTTGCAGAATACCGACATATAACAGTTCAAATATAGAACTGTTTTCCCTTCAGTTCTTGCATCCTCTTTCTTCTAGACTCAAAGCAGTGTGTTATAGTTTAAAAGTACAAAGTCACAAACAAAAGGAAATAAGTAATCTTAAAGACCCTAAGTCCACAGTATTCTCAAAGATCAAACTAGATTTTTACACTGGCAAAAATCAGGGCTAAAATTGGAAAACATTCACTTAGGGAATGTTCAGTTCTTACTGCCCAAGGAAGTGTTGAGTCTCAAAAGCAAGATATATAGAAGTCTTTGTGACTGGGAAATTAAGAGATTAATCAGAACAGTGGTTTGTAAACATAGAGTGACATGCAAATGAGTTAAAATACATAGAAGACACAAGAGGATGTCTTAAGAAGTTACTTAAGTCACATGGACAGGGTATCAATACCTCAGATGAGCCTGTACCTATGGAAAGAAATTTATGGGACAGGAGGGGGAATGGATTTGATTCCTTTAAAAGCCTTTGCAATAACTCATAAGGGAAAGACTATAGATAGAAAAGAAGGCAGAAGGAACAGTCAGGAGTGATACTCTTTTTGGTAACAGTATCAAATTAGAACTCTGCCAGGCAGAATGCTAAGTGTTTTTCTATTTTATTTGAATTGAAATCAATATAGTCTAGAGGCTGAATGATTTTATTGAGCCCTGTGGTGGTCTTCTCAGATTCTCTCAGTGTTTATGTAAGTGTGGTGTGTGTGTGTGCATGTGTGTGTCTGTGTGTGTCTGTGTGTGTGTGTGTCTATGTCTGTGTGTGTGTCTGTGTGTGTACGCACATACATTCCTCTTATCTTTGGGTTCAGATGTGTATCACCTGCCACTTCTTTCAGAGAACATTTCTGGGTTCTGAGAGCAATGTGCATATCAGAAGCCTGGAGATGCCTTGGGTATTGCATCTCCCCTCCCTTTGCCAAATCTGTTAACAGCATTCTACCCAACTCCTGCCTCAAGTCAGGACACACTGTGAGGGTCAAGCTATGGTTTATAACTCTGTGGGATTATTTAGGTCTCTAGATTCACTAAAATCACCAGGATTACCACCTCATCATTCTCTCTACTTCTCCATCCCTCTCTTTTCTCCTTTGCTGGTTTTCCTGGTAATTGGTCAAAATTGCTTACAGAGTTGGGTTCTGGAGGGACATACCTGAGGAAGAAATGAATCCTACCGTGATCCTTTGACTCTTTCTATCCAAGTCCCCCTCATACTTTTACATGTGTCACTACAAAGGTGGTCGAGATGAAAGATTTAACAGTTGTCACCTTTCACCTTTGCTAATCCTGAATAACCTACATCAGTTCTCTGTTTACTGCAGTCCTGATGTAGAAAACTACTAACAAAAGCTGAATGTTCTTACAATACTAGTGCTAGAGTTGAATCTTAAATATTCACCACCAGTCCTTGTATGGAAAATGGTTATCCATTTTGCTGTTTTAGGGTGCTGTGAGAAACTGTAAGAAATAGGGTATAGTGAGATCTCTTTAAGTAAGTGGAATCTTGCATGTGAAAGAGAGTGTAGGATAACAGATTTCCACTGTTGGTCTCATTTATCAGCCATGAGCTTGCTGTGCCACAGGCTGTGTCCTCCTTACATGAACCACAGGCATGGAAGCAATAGATCCAGCTTCAGGTGGACAGCAGCCTCTAAAATACGACTCCAAATAAGCCCTCTCTTTTCTTAATGTGTTTGTCTGAGCTATTAGTAACAGTGACAGAGATCTAAGGAGATGGGGTGACAGTGGTATTCAGAGTCAGAAAGAATGACAAAGGAGCTGGAGAATCTAATCCAGCCTAACAGACAAGTGCCGTAACAATCAAAGGGGTCCATGCTAGTTATATGGAAAGCAGAATGCCATTTCTAAGAAGTAAGCAATTTCTGATTAATCCCTCTCTTATTTCCATATGCACAGCCATCAAATCAGCAATATAATTAATTATCTTAGTTCATGTGAAAAAATCTACAATGAAATAACCAAACTGAGAGAGGCAAAGAAATTAGTTAGAAAGAACAGTGGTAGCAGGTTGGAGAATCAGATTAAAGAATAGTGGCTTCTACTCTATTAGAGCCAATGAGGCTCTTAATGGGTTCTAAAATTTTTATTTTGAGAAACAGCATCATCAACAACAAATAAGGATACTACCTTGAAATACAATGCTTTGTAATTAGTATTATAGTTTATTGTTTCATGTGTTTGCCATTGCAGGCATTTCTAAAATATTGAAGTATATTCTGGTTACATATCTCCTTGTGCCCAAAAACATTTACATGATTTCATTTCACATGCATATGACATTCTTGATCATTCTGCTGACTTGTTACTTATGTGGAGAAACACTTCTGTGTGCTTATAGGAAGTGACTAAAACCCAGGCATCAGAGAAGTGTGAGCCAGAGAAGAATGTAACCCAGGGACATTTAGAAGTGGCACATTTACAGGGTTATTTGCCTTGGTGTTTCTACACTCTTAAATACTGAAAACACACTTTAAATTTTAGTGTTAGATTCATACAGATGCCTACTAATTTTATATATCAAATAAATAAAAATCAATGAGCATGCCCCACATGTCTTGTCACATCCAAGGCCATTCCTGCTATCCCAAGAATGAAAGAAAGTCCATAACTGGGCATCAGATACTCAAACTTGAATAATACAGATTCTACACTCATAATGAAGACAATGTGTGTTCAGAAATGAAAACAACCAAAAAGGCAATATCTTCTTTAGTGGCTAGTAAGAGGATTCTTCCACTGTTAATGTGACTTCTGGGATATTCAGAAGGGCAAGTAGCACTATTAATTTCCCCTGAGTTTAATCAAATGTTAAAAAGACATGACACAATAAGAAATAAAGCGTGCAGACAAAATACCGAAGACAAAGAGTAAAGTATGATGCACCATAGGAATTCTTAGAGCCATGAAAACAGTGCCTATTCATGGGATATTGGGGCTATGTGTACAGGAAAAGTAAGCAGTGAATTAAACCCAAACTGTGAAGCACTTGCTGTGGGATGTTCTGTACGTTAAATGTGTTGCTCTGATTGGTTAATAAATAAAACACTGGTTGGCCAGTAGCTAGGAAGGAAGTATAGGCGGGACAAGCAGAGAAGAGAATTCTGGAAACAAGGAGGCTGAGCCAGAGATATGCTGCCAGCCACCTCTCTGAGAAGATGTTAGGACACTGGTAAGCCATGAGCCACAAGGCAACTTAGATTAATAGAAATGAGTTGATTTAACAGTTATCAAGGAACCTGCTACAGCCATACAGTTTATAAGAAATATAAGTCGGGGTTGGGGATTTAGCTCAGTGGTAGAGCGCTTGCCTAGCAAGTGCAAGGCCCTGGGTTCGATCCTCAGCTCCAAAAAAGAAAAGAAAAAGAAATATAAGTCTCTGTGTGTTTACTTGGTTGGGTCTGAGCAGCTGTGGGACTGGTGGGTGAGATTTGTCCTGACCGTGGGCCAGGCAGGACCAGGAAAACTTCAGCTTACAGGCATTCACTACCTCACTACCCTCTATATCTACAGTAACACCTGTCACCTTCTCTGAAGAACATACAGCTACGTTGGCTCAGTAAAGAGCAAATAGTAAAAACCCAGACACGCAAATAGGGTAAGATTCAGAAAAATGATATGCTGTCAGGTCTAAGAGGTAAGTGTTGCTGGAAAAATGATGGGACTGGTTGATTGGGAACTGCAAAGTACTCCACTCTTTTAAGTGAGTGACTAAAAATTCTACCATGGAAAATTGAAACAGAGCACAGACTCTTAAAAGATGAAGAGATTTGATGACAGAGCCAACTCTAAAAATAAAAGAAGATAGACCAGTGTCTGAATACCTGCTTCATAAAAAAATGTTTCTTTAATCAGAGAATGGACTTAGGTATATCATATATATTTTTAAAGCTAGGCACTTCACCTCAAAGACATTTCACCAAATTCCCACAGGGAGAGGGAGTATCATTGCTTACCTAGGCTGCATTCTTGCTGTTTTTAAATCTCCATTCCTACTTCCTACTAGAAAGGAGGAGACAGAGTTGAGTCATCTATAGCATATGTCCCTGTCTGCCTCATCTCTACATATACAGTTTTCAGGAAAAAAAAAAAAAAAAGAATTAACAATTTCTTGAATTCACTTCAATGAGCATTGAAACGCCCTACACTGAGCTACAAAAAGTGGACTGCTACCTTTTTCCCTGTGAGTTTCAGATAATAATCATATTCTTCTATTACTCTCTGGGGCTATATCTCACTTTCCAGCCCAGAAAGTAAACACATGATGCCCTGTATCCATCTCAAGACATTTGAGGGAGAAAAGCCGATAGCACCAGAGACCATTAACTTTTTTTTTCCAAAATCACCTTTCTCATTAGAATTGAAAAATGTGCCCAAGAACAGCAGTTTATGGCAGTTGACTAGATAAAACTTCAGAAAGATAGTACACACAACGAAAGGTGAGACAAATTGCCATGATAAGGTGTGTCAGCAAAGGGCTGATGCTGCAGGAAGAGAATGTCTTTGTATCTGCAGCCATTCATTAAGCAGGTTATGCCAGAGTGGCTGACATAGAGAAATGAGGACACCAAGATACCCAGAAACACCTGAGCACACATATCAGTACCCCTAGACTTTGGCAGCCTTTCTTCATACTACAAACTGGCTCTAATATATGCATTTAGAATATATGTGTATCAGAAAATGTATTTTAAAATAATCACTTTATTACATTAATACATGATTCAAAATAAAAAATCACTATTCAAATTTTATTTTAAAGTTGATGCTTACTCTTTCAGTAAAAATCTGATTATTAATTCTGAATAATCATGCAAATCCAACTGTGTCCCATTAGCTTAGAAAACATGGTTATGTTTCCTGGGGGGATATTAAAAAATAATGACACTTCAAATGAAAAAATCCTGATTTCAATTTCAAATTATATCAATAATATTTCCAAAACACTCTTTCTATGAAAATAGCATCATTGTTCAAGTGTCCATTTCTCCACAGTGAACCAGGGAGAACTCATATTGATGACAGAAACAACTTCTTAACTCTCAAAAGATATTGAGAACAAAGCATGTTTTTATTTAAAGAGCTTTTTGAGTTTTTAATTAAGAAGCATCTTACATCTAGAGAATATTTGCAGCTTCATGCCATAAACTTTCTCTTTTTTTTTTTTTTTTTTTTGTTTGTTTGTTTTTTGAGACAGGGTTTCTCTGTGTAGCTTTGCGCCTTTCCTGGAGCTCACTTGGTAGCCCAGGCTGGCCTCGAACTCACAGAGTTTCACCTGGCTCTGCCTCCCAAGTACTGGGATTAAAGGCATGAGCCACCACCACCCGGCTAGCCATAAACTTTCTTCTGGAAAGGGAATTCATTTCAGACCTAGATGAAAAGACCTTCTGGAAAGCAGAGATCTGAAGTGAAGAAATTCTGTTTTGGAGTATTAAAACCCCTCAGATGTAATTGTGCAGAAATCAGAAAATGACTATGAACACTCCCACCTTCCTGCTGTAAATTCACAGCTCTGAGTTAAATATTGGTGCCTTAGGGGAAGTCTACTTCTTCACAATGTTAAGACCACTCTTGATTAAGTGGCTCTCATGGTCACACTTACTCAAGAATGCTGCTTTTGACAATAAACTTTTTCATGTGTTTACTAGAATATTGCATGAACTCACAGATATTCTGCAACATCCTCCACTAGGAAATCAACTAATCTACCTTTTGTTCAACCAATAAAAAGGCAAGCCAGCCAGGCGGTAGTGGTGCATGCCTTTAATCCCAGCACTCAGGAGGCAGAGGCAGGTGGATCTCTATGAGTTTGAGGCCAACCTGGGCTATAGAGCAAGTTCCAGGAGAGGCTCCAAAGCTACATAAAGAAACCCTGTCTCGAAAAAAACTAAAAAAAAGGAAAAAAAAAAAAAAAAAGGCAAGCCAAACACTAATCCAATACCGCTCTCCAGAGCACATCCCATGTTCTATTTCTTTGCTCCATTAAAATGATCAGTGTTTGCTTCAATGTGGAGTTTGTAGCAAAGCTGAATTACATAAAAGGTTCCATCTCAGGCCAGGAATAGAACTAAACAAAGTCACAAAGAACAAGCACAAAACATGACATTAGCTATCTTCTTAAGGAGGAACAGTTTTCTTTGGGGTGGGGTGGTTAAAGAGAAGCTTCTGCAGGCCTCAAAGAAAAGTCTTGTCACAGGGCCACCTTGAGAAAAATGGTAGGATAAGGTGCATATAAGTATTGTAGCTGTGCCTTATTTTTAAGCCTGCCTAATAAAATGTGAAACATTAATTTTTAAAAAGACAGAGAACTTGAGTGGAGACTCCAAAGACACAAAATTGATGAGCAATCATTTGCAGTCTCCTTAGCATCATTAATTATCAGGGGAAGGCACAACTAGATACTATCACACAAAGGATCATATCAGAGAAAGAAAGAGGAAGATGAATACTATGAGAATTCAGAGAATAATGAAACCATATACACCATTGCCTGAGATCATTGGTAAATTAATTGTTAGACATTGTGGAATTTCATCAAATAGAACCACTCTGTGTGCAGTGATTTCATGACTATAGGCCTAAGAGCAAAGAAGCATATATTGCCAACAGAATACCTATTTATACTCCTTCGTTCATTTCAGTATTGTTTATGATAGCCAAGACATAGAGACTGCCCATGTCCATAAGCAAATATTTAGAAAATCCATATCTTTATCTCTATGTCCCACTATATCTATAAATACATAATGTTTAAATCATCTATCAATATCATCAATCTGTAGTGGGAGATGTCTATTTATATGAATTCATCTATATTCAGGCAATGATAGAGATGCAGACATATGTGTATATTATTACTCCATAACTTTTCAAAATTCTGATATTTTTCCACACCATGCTATGTGGAATAAGTTATAGAAAAGATGGAATAGGACATGTGGGCTGATTTTCATGGAATCTACCTACAAAGTTTCTGAGCAGAATGGAATAATGTTGAATAGAGTGCAAAGAAATATCATAAGGGTGGCAGAGGTGTTGATCAAAGTCTATGAATTTTCAATTATAATGTGAACAAATTCTATATAAAGGGTGGTGACAAGATCTAGAAATATTTCAATGTACAGTTGACATTTTCTAAGAATATAGATTATCAGTGTCCTCACCACACACAGACACACAAATGCACACCTCTGTGTGCTGATGGATTATTTAATATTTCAGTTGTAGCAATCATTTCACAATGTAAATTAAAGATCTAAATACTCTTGTATATTTCTTGCCTTAAATGTATATTTCAATTATACCCTAAATATGAAAGGTGGCTGAGTGAAAGATAAAAATAAGTGCCTGTATTCTTTTAATTTCACAACCCTATAAACTCTGCTCTGTAAATGACCCTGAAATTCTGATATACATGGAAGAAATTGTTCCTCTCTCTCGTCAACCTTCTAATGTAGAAGAATTCTTCATCCTCAGACCACCCTGGCCTTTACAATGTACATAGTCTATACATTTTTTGTCTGTGTTTTGGGTTGTTTCTCACTTTCTAGTGAATTATTAATTTTCAGCTACATACTCTCAACGCTTTGACCTTTTCTCCATTCTCCCCAATCATCCTTTGTACAGCAATGTTGCAGGAAGCAGTATTTTATAAGTCATTTTCCACATGCCTTTCTTTGCTCACAGCCTTTCTATGCTCACAGTGTTTCTATGTTCACAGGCTTAGCAAGAGCTAGGTAGCTGCATTCTCAAGTACTCCCTCAACGTTTCCTTTCTACTACTCTAGATTTTAATTCAAGTAAACAAACTAAAATCTCTATAAAAAAGAAACTTCAAATAACTATTTCAGATTGTATTCCTTTTCAGAGTAACAAGAGAAACATTATTTTCCCAATGATATACTCTACCTCAGCCTTTATAGTGATAAATTATTTTAAAGCAAATTAATTGACATATATTATGACTTGATTATTTGCATAAGATGATATGAAAATGATCTCCTTACATTTAACACTTGAGAGAACAATCTACAGGTATGTGGTGCACAGAAAATTATTCATACTCTAGGACACAGATTTAGTTTCAAGTATATATCCTACAAAAATAATCTCACATAAAGGGTATATTGACTGATTTTCACATATCCATGCCTAAAATTTTACATATTTTTAGAATGACAAGCAGTTTCATTACAAAACTAGTTGGTAGAGTAAATGTAAAAAAGTATCTAATTTTATATTAATAATGGAATGGACAGATTTTGACACATTCATATAATTAAATATAGATATATTGGGTAAAACTTGAGAATAAGTGTTAAAATCAATTTGAAAAATATGTACATTTCTTATGCACTGTGGATGGTCATACATATTTATAACTGATGATAAGTCCCTCTAAAAAGAAATTCACTGCACTAGCACAGTGATACCTTTGCATAGTGTAGGGGAAAAACAGTTCCAGGTAATAAACAAACACCATACACATGCATGGTATCATGTCATTAAAATGGTGGGTCCTCTATGCTCCAGAAGTTGTTCCTACAGCCATACTCATATGGCAGCATTAATTGAACCAGTGAATTATTCAATATTTTTTTAAATATCATAGCTGTGGTGAAAGGAAGAATTAAATTTGGAATAATGGATCCAGAGGTTTGGAGTCCATGACCATCATGGTGGAGAGCATGGCAGTAGGCAGGCAGACATGGAACTGGGGCAGTAGCTGAGAGCATATATCTTGATCCACAAGCTCAAGCCAGGATGGGCTTTTGAAACCCAGAAGGCCACCCTCAGGGTCCCACCTCTTCCAAGGAGGCTCCACCTCCCAGTCCTTCCCACCAGTTCCACCAACTGGGAACCATCCAGGCTATTGATGCCATTCTCATTCACACCATCACAAGAACAGAAAACCTACAACGAGACAGACTGGTTCCTATCCAGACTCATAGATTTAGACTGCTTGGCTAAAATTAAACATAGAAATATCATCTGCCATTTTCCATGGCTTGATAATTAAATGAGATCATTAGTTTTAAATGTTTCATGTAATTATTACCATTAAAAAATAATTAATATAATTTATTATGATCAACTTGTAAACATAGCCTGGTCTCCATAATTTCAACATGATAGCTGAAGGAAAAATAAAATAAAATTTAGAAATGTTAATAGTTAGTCTGAATCTCTTTACTCATTCCATTCCAAAATAATACCTGTTGTTGACAAGGTTCTCAGCTGGATGAGCTGACCTCTATTCTTGGTTAATTAGCATAAGTCTAAGTCATCATGCATAGGTGTGCTTGGTGAGCTATTATCCAACAACTGACACATAATGCCATATGTATGAAGCTTAACAAATTAACAAAATTAATCACTGATGTTTGCAAAGTCTTAGTATGAAAAGTTAAAAATGAATTAAAACTACTTATCAGCATACTTATATTGTTGCATAGTTTATACTGAAATAGAAATGAATAACCAAATGAAAAGTAAAAATAATTAATCATCTGTCAATACCAGCAAGATTATGTACTTATAAGTTGAAGGAACAACAGCCAAAGGCTCTTTAAGTACATAAGATTAAATTTGCTGAATTTGAGTCTGTTTCCCTAATTTATACCTTTTTTTTTCACATTTGAAAATACAGCAGAATTGAAGGTTAAGGATGAGACAGGAAAGTATTTCTTAGGAATAATTTAAACTAAGGAGACGGTGCCTGCCTGGCCTACTTACCAGATTTCTGCTGAGTTGGCATTCCTTCCAGCGCGCCCTGTGAACACATGCTTTTGTGTTTATTCCCCAGGTTTTTCTCATTTCAGCTTCTACATGCTTCTTTCTATAATTCCCCAAGGACCACCTGGCCTCCTTTCCAGACTAAATGCTTGAGTCGCTACTGAAGGCGATCCAGTAGCCACCTGTGCTTTGAGATGTGCTTTCCAGCCTCGGAAAAGCAGCTGCAGGGCTCACAGAACAATAACACACAACCACTTAAGGGGGCCGGACCCTTGCTATTCCATTTCACTATGAAGGTGTGAGTCAGTAGAAATCTTCCAGCATGTTCTTGTTTTCCTTTCGATAAAATCAGAGGATGTCTAGCAGAGATTTAAACTGACCCAGACACAACAAAATTCCAAGTAGCACATAATTTTGTTTAAAGAGTAAAATCTACTCTAAGGAGTAGTTTTATGATCTCTGTGTAGATATGGGCATCTGATGAAAATGAAAACAAATTACAGGGTTGCTGAATGTTAGGTGTGTAAACCTCCCTATATACACAAGAACTCTGGAAGTCATTTTTAAACCTTTCCATGGATTCTATATTTGAACATAACTAATGTTAAATTTGTGACACATTTTGATTTTTTATATGTTGATTTTATAGCAAGCATATACACAGAACACATTTATGTAACCACAGGACTGAACTGCAATGAATGTTCAGCAAATGTTTTATGAAACAAAATGTTTAGTGTTCTTTGAGAAAAATCTGAGCAATTGAATGTCTATTTTTTGTTTATTTGTTCATTTGTTTTAATTAACAAGGTGTATATATATATATATATATACATATACACATACACATAAACATACACATACATATACATATACATATACATACACACACACACACACACACACACACACACACACACATATATATATATATATCCTTGGCAGGACTAGAACTCACTATGCAGACCAGGCTGGCCTCAAATTCATAGAGATCCACCTGTCTCTGATTCCCAGGTGCTGGGATTAAAGGCATGTGGCATCAAACTTGCTTATATAAGTCTTGCCTGGCACCAAGGTCCCACAGCCATTTGTAAAATTCCTGTGTCCCCCTCTTGGAGCCCTGAGGCAGGGGAAAGGGCTTGGGCTTACCTCTACTGAATGTGTCTCCCCATGGGAGGCCTTGCCTTCTTGTGGGCGGGAATGGGGGTAGGCTTAGAGGGGGAGGCTTGGTGGGATGGGGGAGGGAAGAGGGGGACCTTTGATTAGTGTGTAAAATGAATGAAAAAAATTTCTTAATAAAATAAAATGAAAAAAAAAATAAGTTGGCAATTTATCAACACAGAACCATCGTAAATACTCAAGGCTGGAATTCCATTATTTCCATTATTACAAATGGTTGTTATAAATTTAAGAAAAATGATTCCTCCAAGTTCAGAGTCATTTTTTTAGAGCTGTGTATTGTGGTGTGGGTGAGGAGTTTGTTTGAGAGTATGTAAGGACATATAGAGGCCATGTTTTGTTAAGTGCTATTTTGAAACTACAGTTTTCTTTAATTTACAAATTTAATATGTAAACACTATTGCATTAGCGTTATCACCTTTAAGTTAGATAATAATCTACACACACAAGAAAAAGAAAACCAGAAGAATAAATTTTAACTGTGTTAGATTTTCATGGTATGCTGATCCACAAAAAAAAAGACTATGATTGACTAAAATTCCATAACCTTATATTACTTTTAAAAGGAGTTTGAAGGCAGTCATGGTGGCACATGCCTTTAATCTCAGCACTCAAGGAGTAGAACCAGGTGGATATCTGTGAGGTTCAAGATAGCTAGTATGGTCTACATAGAAAGTTCCAGGATGGCCAGTGTTACAAGGAAACACTCTGTGTCCAAAAGAAAAAAAAATTATAGAAATAAAGTTTACATATTGTAAATATGAGTGCTACATTTGCATAATCAAATAGAAATCTCTCATCTATGTTTATTTCTATTATACTCAGTTATAAAACACTAAATTGCTTTAATATTTCTTTTCTTTAATTACAGAGTCTTAGCATGTAACTGTCTGGCCTGGAATGAGAGAGCAGATGTATGAAACTTGGGCAATATACTATTGACAGAGTAGGAACTGTACTTCTAACCTTGAATACAACAAAAGACCCCAATGTGTGAGTAGAATGATCAATATAGAGACTGGGTGTCCACCCAACAAGGTTATACAAACTAACCTAAGTGAGGGCAGATAGCAAATGAAATTTTCAAAATTAATCACTGGGATATTGCAACATATAAAGCATGAGAGGGTAAGGAGGAAGAAGAGAATCAGAAAGGAAGAAATAATAACCACAGAAATAGAAAATAAATCTATCAATTTTCCCATTCTGAAAGATGCGATAGGAGGTGCTTTGAGGAAGAGCATTATTTCACATGTCCCAGCATGTCCCATAGGTTCCAGGAAGTCCAAAGATGACCAGAGGTCTAGTAGCTTAAGCACAGTGCCTGGATGACATTCTCATAATTTAGCTAAATATGGTTATTGTAGAGCTCTGTGTAGATTTTTTTTTCATGGAGACTTGAGGTGGGATTCATTTGTTTATATCTATGTTTATTGTCATACCATGGTGTTGAATGAAAAATCCATCTAGTATTACAAACAAGAGGTAAGTGACCACACATAACTTCTGCTAAGCTTATCTTTATAAGAGCTAGTTATTGAATTTATAAAGACTACATCTCATGAGCATATGTTGAAGAAACATCATACCTGGAGTGTGGTGGCTTATCTTGGCCTAGCATGCTGTTGAAATGTGTACTTGCTCTTTTTCTGTATCAATATCCATCAAGGAGCTTGTATCCTTTTAAATTTCCAATACCTCCATCAAAGTTAGACATTTACTAGATTCTCAATGAGCATATCATACTGCAAAGAAAAAAGAAAATGGAAGCACATGCACTCAATTAGCCCAAAATAGCTTCCCTTGAGCCAAATGGGAAACTGCCTCAGCTATGGTGGCATAAAGCCATCTATCCACAATACATGAGTTTTGCCTACCAGGTGTGGTTTCCACCAGTTCTGAGGGCAAAAGCCAGAAACAGCCTTTAAAGATAACTGTATGTTTTGATTATTCTAATAGAGTAATAGTAGGTGGCAAATATTTATTTGATATGGTCCAACTTTTCCCTTTTTTATTTATTATTATTATACAATGTTTGTGGCAATGCAACTGTTAATATATATATATATATATTATATATATGTATGTTTGACATACAAATATACAATATAATCAGATAATAAATATAATATTTCTTATCCTGGAAAATATGATTTATACTCATACTTTTGGCTGAGCCACATGGATAAGTTAATTTGACTGGTCTCCAGAAAACAGTAAAACAGGAACAACATTTAAAATGATAGTTTCTTAGGATTCATAAAATTGACACCAAACTAGATAAAACAATTTAGATGCTTTATTGACATGTAGGTATGCAAACATTATGTAAAGTATTATATTTAAAATTACTTTGCAAATTTTGAGAAACTTATATAGGTCTGTTTAGAATTGTTTCTCTATATAATACATGGTATTTTATTAAACTATATGGCATATTTTATTCTTTTGATTTTCTGAAGTTTGGACTGTAAATGATTGAGAACTAATTATAATAATCTGCCTTGGGTAATTATACTGAGTGACACCCTGAGCCCAGCTGGAACAGAACAACAGTGGCAATATGCTTAAGGTCACTGGATTTGTACAGCGTATACCAGCTGTGCTCTAGAGTCTGTACTGGCTGCCTACTCATTTCTAAATACAATTCATAGTGTTGACATTTTGATTTATAATGATGTCAAAGTCCTGAGTGCTACTCAAGTTAATACCCAAGCAAATGAATGTTCTGTTGTGTTGGTCTAAAGTTTAGTTACATTTCAACTAGTTTTTGTTGTTGTTGTTGTTAACTTTCCAGTGTATAAAATTTATCTCAGGTGGCAACCTGGGTTCAAAGATGATTTCTACCATTTTTCAATTTGAATTTTGTCAGGAATTCAACTGGATTTCTCAGATAGCTCATAGATGACTCAAAGCTCTACATGAGACAAATTTGACAAGGCAATCAAGTCAGTCACTGACATGGGTTCCTTCTGAGATGACCACCTAGGAAATCTTTCACCACAGTCTGTACTCAGCAGCAATGCCTTGACTCTGAACCATGGTCCTACAAAACCTAGCAAAGTTTTTGAGAAAGGAAAATCCACGTACTATCAAAACCATTGCTAGTTTTCTACATAGGTAACAAGATTTTTAAAAGTATATTCTCTATCTTCATCTTCATAGATTTTATTAAAATTTATTTTGCTTTAGAAATTGCTATGATTTGGATAAGAAATATCCTTCTTTTTAACACTTTGTCCCAAAGTGAGGTGCTACTATGGAAAAACATAGAAACAGTAACAGGTAGGGTCAAGTTCAAGAAAGTAGGCAATTGGTGGTTGGTTGTTGGGGATTGTATTATCACTGATTCTTTACATTTTCTTCCTCTGTTTGAAGTCCACCATTTTAGGAACAAGTGTCTTCTCCCACACCCATCCAATGCCATGATGTTCTGCCCAACCACATGATTCATTGATCTAAGTGACTATAAATCCTCTGAAACTATGAACCATGAACCAAAATAACATTTCCTTTGATTTTTCTCAAATATTTGAACACAGTAATAGAAAAGTGACCAATGTATAAAAATATTAACTTACAGAAAGTTACAGGGGCTGGAGAGATGGCTCAGAGGTTAAGAGCACTAGCTGTTCTTCCAGAGGTCCTGAGGTCAATTCCCAGCAACTACATGGTGGCTCACAACCATCTCTATAATGAAATCTGGTGCTCTCTTCTGGTGTGCAAGCATACACACAGGACATTATATACGTAATAAATAAAATCTCTTTTAAAAGTTACAAAAAATTGAAAATGATAAAACACTGATTTGGGTGATAAATTTATGTCTATTATTCACATTTAATGTCCTCTAATATTATTGAATGTTAATGCAATCACATATAACATAAGATGTGCAAATTAGGACAGAGGATATATATCAGTGTAGAAAATATTTACTGTGAAGACCAGGAGTCCAGTTTCATTGAACCTACATAAATTTCAGGTGAACATATTAGCCTATCCTATCTGTAAATGCAGTATTTATAAGGGGAAAACAAGAGATTCCAAGAATAAGCTACCTAGCCAAACTAAAAATAAAGCCAGGTTTAACTGAGAGACCCTGACCCAGTAAATAAGGTGGACAGATTTCTGGTGTCAACCTTGATCTTGTACATTCTTACATACATACATGTATAAAGGTACCTGGATCCCATACATACAAACATGCATTCACACATACATGCACACCAATAACTGCTGTGGAATAATCCTCTTGTACATGGTAAAGCTTTTTTTCACTCCAATTGGTTTAATAAAACTGGGATTGGCAAGTAACCAGGCAGGAATTATAGGTTGGATAATCAAACTAATAATGATGGAGGGAGAAGGGTGGAGTGAGGGATTGCCAGCCAGATGCAGAGGGAGCAGGAGATTAATGTGCCATGCTAATAACAGTACTACTACATGGCAGAGCATAAATAAGGAATTTGGGTTAACTTAAAATGTAAGAGCTAATTTGAGCTATTGGCCAATCATTCATAATTTTTATTAAGCCTCTGTGTGATAATTTGGGAAGTGGCCACTGAGTATTTATTTGGTAACAGGCAGTTGGGACAGGAAGAATCCATTTACAAATAATCCCCATACATATGCACAAACTCATAACATATTCTTTTTTTATATTCACATATTTATTCATTTTTGGTAATTAGAATCTTTTTAATTAATTAATTTTTAAAGATTTTTCATTTTACATACCAATTCCAGTCCCCTCCTTCTCCCATACCCCCCCCACTGCCCTCTGCCCATCCACTTCTCAGAGATGGTAAGGTCTCCCTTGGGGAGTCAACAAAGTCTGGCATACTAAATTAAGGCAGGACCAAGCTCCTCCCCTCCTGTGTCAAGGCTGAGCAAGGTATCCCACCCTAGGGAACATGTTCCAAAAAAGCCATTGCATGCACCAGGGGTAAGTCCTGGTCCTACTGCCAGGGGCTCCCCTAACAGATCTAACAATATATCTGTTAGCCACTTTCAAAGGACCTAATTCGGTCCCATGCATGTTCCCCAGCTGACAGACCAGTGTCCATGAGCTCCTGCCAGCTTGGGTCAGCTGTGTCTGTGGTTTTCTCCATCATGATCTTGACCTCACTTGCTCTTGTGATCCTCCTCTCTCTCTTCAACGGAAGTCTAGGAGCTCAGCCCAGTACTTAGTTGTGGATCACTGCATCCGCTTCCATCAGTTACTGGATGTAGGTTCGTGTTTGTCTTTCTAGGTATTTTAATGGTGACAAGATGTAAAAATATAGTGCGGTATCATAGTTCCCTGAATTACTGTGGATAATTTGCTGCTCAAATAACTAAAGTTAGTGATGTTAGCTTATGTGTTACTGAATTGCTCCTCTGCCTAAACATGAAGCAATCATGGCATATATTTGTATCCTCCAATGTGGAACTTTTCACCTCTCCATCTTATTTCTTCCATTTAAATATCTTACATTTTTCTATTTGTTCATCATAAAATAATACAAGAAAATACATATATTAAAACCCTCAGACATTTAAATTAAGTTAACAAGGACTCTGCTGGAACATCCAGAATCCAATTTAAACAAAAAAAATTATTTTCATATTAAAAGAAGAAAAGATGTGGACATAAGCACCCAGTATAGACCCAGGTCAAAACCACGTGCTTCAAACCAAGGAGAGCAATAAGAAAAGAGACTGCTATAGGAATACATGGATCTCAGAGTCGGGGCTTCCTGAAAGGGCAGTCATAAATGTTTGTTTCAAACACACCATCTATGGTGCTTTGCCAACTATAGCAGTTACTCTGTGAAAGGTGGGTGGGCACAGAGAATAATGGAGACTACTGAAATGACTGAGCCAGTAGCTATATTTATGGTCAAACTCAGTTTGTGAGATGCTATTTACAAACTCTTTCTCTCCTATGAACTTTTACCATGGGCATTCCAGCTTGAAGATTTCATGAGTTTCCTGCAGTACTTATTTATTACATATCAGTTTGAATATTTATATTGTCAAAGCTGGGGTTTTTTGTAACATTTCCTAACCATGTTTTATCCCCACAGTAAACAAAACCTCTATGTCTAAATATTTGTGGCACATATAGCCACTGTAACAAGGCATTCATACTGCAAAGGGTTCCAAAGAGAATGTACCACACTGGGAAGGGTGTGTGTCTGTGTGACTACTTTCACTGGTGAAGTAAAAAACCAATGTTGTTTTTCACATGTCACAGTAAACCCAAGTGTTCTGCAATTCACATGTAACCTTATGTCTCTGTTTTAAGGGCTCAGAATTGACAGTTCAGTAGACATAATATAAGCACAGATTTAAAAACAAACTTTCCCCTTTCACTTTAGCATCTCTGAGTGAGATTGAAAGCTCTGCTGAAATATTTATTTGGCCATTTAATTGATACATTTTTTGCAACCCATTTTCTCAATAATACCCTACTATAAAGGTCTGAAGCATAGCTCCTTTAGATTATGATTGTAATGGTAACTACCAGCATCCACCTAACTATTACCATTGGTTATATGTATACGACTACTCTAATGCATATATATATATATATATATATATATATATATATATATATATATATACTAGATGTATATATCATGTGTATATATATATATATATATATATATATATATGTATATATATGCATTAGAGTAGTCAAGGCCGTAAAAGCAAATACAAGGATCAAGGATATGAAATGGTATAACAAAACAAATTCATAAGAAAGCATAATAGAATCATTCCAGTTTAACATTTTGAAATATTATTAGCTTGTGTGACATAAAAAAATAGACAAAATATATACATGCTGAAATAAATTAGATTTCAAAAGCATCATTTTTAATAAAGGGTTTTAACTGCCTTGGTGTAGAAATAGTCTGAAATCTGGTAGATAAATATGAAGCAAATGACAAATTAATATGTGTTGGCCCTCATCAGCATCAGAAAGAAATGTTATTATAATTTTTTGGACTCTGCTCAGTTTTATGTATCTGGGGAAGCTATAGTCATGACGCAGTCTTCAATTCAGAGGGACAAAGCTGCCCTCTATGTGAGAATAGTGAGAGCTACACCACAAAGAGAAGAGAGGAGGATGGCAGGACTTACTGGGATGGAAGTTTTATATATACACAAAATAATTAAACCCTTCCATAAAAAAGAGGAAGGAACTATTGGACTTAAGTTCAAGAAGGAACTCCTAAATCTCAGTGACCCCCTCAGTTGCTGATCTGGTGCTGTGTGCTTCTTTAGAAATTAAGGGATCAAATTCCATCTCTTTTAGTTTGTCTTATAACCTTTTAAAAATGTAACAACATTACATTTTTAGATAGTAGAGACAATTTCAATAACAGAAATTGTTAAAAACATCCCTGATATTTTAGATTATATCAATGCACAAGACTAAACCAAACATTTTTCTTGTTCATTGTTATAAAAAAAAAGTTTTTAAATGAATTTCTTATGATTCAACTAAAGGAAAAAGAACTGGGTCAACTATCACAAATTGAGCAGCATCAGAATCTGTAGATTTGTTCTGCTATATATTGCTACAAATGTTAAGCAATAAAGTTTATGGATATTATTGCTTACTTGTCCCTCTCCCACATTTAATGTCAGTAAATAGTGACCAGGACAGATGTTCTCCCCTTTCTTTAATTTTATGAAGATAGAGTCTCCACATGGAATCCATTATTCCAGATCTCACTATACACCTCAGAATGACTTTAAAATCAGCCATTTACCTTAGTACCATTGGGGCCAGGAATGCAGGACCACATCACCCTACTGTAAATCTCAGAAATTTACCTTAAAGTGATTTATAAATTAATGACTGTGAAATTGTAAATAAGTACATTTTACTTCATGGTCTGGGGATAATTATCTTTGACAAAAACACAATGCATGTCTTCCTAACTGTAAATAAACCACCGCATGAAAACAGCAGTAATGATTCCTTGCCAGGGAATCATAGCTTGTGTTCTCTAGTGCTATTGCTCCCTTGTTTCTGTCACCAATGACCTTGGTGACCATGGTGATCTGACTCTTTCTCCATATGTTTGATTTGCTTACCCTCATTCCCAGCCTGACAAGTCAACAGTAGTCTGAGTATCATGCCCCATTGGTATCAGACTTTTCCCATATTCAATTCTGATTTGACTTCATACAGAATCACTACTACATTGGTCTCTACATTGGCCTTCTCTCTTTCTATGTAAAAATTGCTCTGGGAGCTTGGGAGTTGAGTTTGCCCAGAATTGAAAAAAGCCTAAAGCTAGCAATATTCCATAAGTACATTACTGTGTGAGAATCCCCTACAAAAAATAAGACACTCCTTACCTAAGAAAGATTTCAAAATTCTTGCCAAAGGCATCTTTGGCATGAGCTGTAGTCAATACAACTAAAAAGTCATTTAGAAATTTTGTTACTAAATAAGAATATAATTTAATTCAAGATTGAAGAATTATTCCAATTTTGTTGAGTACCTACATGCTATTTTAATAGAAGATGTTTTATAGATAATATTTTATAAAGTGAAATGTGGAATTTTACTGCTCACAATTACTTCTCATTTTATAGATAAGTCATATGTTACAGTAATGTTAAGACTGCTGGCCTTTTCTGTAGCTTGAGTTACTTCATTTATACTTGTAAGCATTCTGATGTAGAGTCATAAGAATATAAAAATGAAGAAATCTACATATGATTTAGGAGAATATAGCAGCTAGCAGTCAGGGGGTTTCTGTCTAGCATTTTCAAGTTACCTTTGGAACATCAAGACTCATTTTGTTTCCAGAACTTTATTTGAGAAAGTTCAGTTTTTTCCTATTCTCCAGGTTATCTCTCCTTTCTCTAAAGCTGAGACACAACAGTCTGTTGAAATTGTACTTCTGTTAGTAGGCAGGGAGGTTCTGTCTAGCATTTTCATCTTACCTTTGGAACATCATGACTCATTTTTCTTTCGAGAACTTTAATTTCAAATGCTGCTTTTCCTATTCTCCAGGTTATCTCTCTACTCCCTAAAGCTGAGAACACAACAGTTTCTTAAAATTGTACTTCTATTGAACTACCCTATGGTGAAGTAGTAAGGGCCCCAAAAGAGAGAAGCTAAGCACAAAGCCTCAGTAGTGCTGAAACAGGTTAAAACATTGGACCAACTTCAGGTTAGCTAGCTTGCTCCATCGTTATCTATGTAGGCAGCAACTAGTCACTGCTTCTTTCTCACTAATATGAGACAAGAATTATCCTCCTCAGTTCACAGTGGACACCATGCCTTTGAAGTCTTGATTAATAGTTTATAAAAACATCTTTGTAAAAAGGATTTTAGCTGTCATTTTTATGTGTTTTGTGAACCCAAAGAGATAATGGACATTTGGGCACTTTTCATTTAATGAGTAATTTTGGTGTTGAAGGGAATCTGAAGATTTGTATATACTAACATAAAAAAGTGAATGAATTAATTAATTAATAAATGAATGAATGAATAAATAAATAAATAAATGAGTGAAAACAAGATATTTTATTTTTACTGTACTTTTAAGAATTACTCATATGTCACACATTAAACTGTTACTTGGAATGTTCCTCATTTAAGCACAAGGACTCTGAAGCATGGAGGTTTTTCCACATTTGAAAACAAAAACATGTGACTAAGCCACTGGAGTCTGCAACCTTTCTACTTTGAAGTACTAGACTATATGTCATCATCATAGAACACTCTCAACAATTCCTATAAATAAGATCCTCAATGTCAAAGCTTTTCTAGAACTTCTTTTCCAAAACTACCTTTAAGAAAACTCTCTCATTACCCCCAACACGTACTCACACATGTATGCATACCAGCACACAAATATTCATATTCTGATATGTTCACCATCAATTACATATAATGTCATCATTCTCATTACCATAGTAATATCATAGATGGCTTCTCACTCCAAAAAGTTAATTTTATAATCCTCCTTAACTTATGTGCATGACTTAGCTTTAACAGCATCCCATCCATGTAGAATCTGCCTGAGCAATATTTCATTCCAGGCAGACACAAAGGAGGTTTTTCATGGTAGGTAGGAATGAGGAAACAGATTACACTAAAGAAGAATTAGTGTTTCTCATTTAGCAACGATAGATCGATGCACTTTGGACCCTAATTAAGGAGAAACATATGGCTTGTGATGGATTTAATTTGAGCTCATTAATACATGTATCTTTGAACCTCAAATTCTTCCATGTATGTTAAACAAAACTAAGATGTTTTCAACAAGTTAATGCCTGCTGTTTGCTCTTAATACAGGTAATAACTTGTCCAGTAGCTGTATATGAATTTGATGGTTAACATATACTTTATTTACAAAAAAAACCTAGCCTTACCTAATGCATGGAAAATGATGCTTTAAAATACTCATAAAAAGTAAATTCAAAGGGGCTGATTACGTGCAGTTTTGTCCAAGTCTGAAAAAGACTGAACTTATGGTGGTTGCTGTTTACATACCCACTTGTTTTCGAAGTTAAGGGTTGTTACTTTTAAAAGGAGACAGCTTTGGAGCACTATTTTGAACAATTGTAAAAGATCAAGCCAAATTAAAGACCTTCAAAAACTGACAGAAGACAAGCCTGAGCTTCAAATGGAGATTTGAACAGGATAAACCCCTGACCACTGATATTAGCATTACTAATTGTAAGGGTATCAAAGTTGTTTCAGTCCAAATAAGATGAGCAACAACAAAACAGACCCAGGAAAGCAAACCACACTACATTTAACAGAAGTAGTGTTAATGAAAACCAATAAATCAATAAATTATAAAAAAAATTACCAACCAATAAAAAGATGCCTGTGTTTTAGTATGATGTGGCAGAGACACAGAACAGATTTTAACTTTTTAAATTTTATTTGTTTCTAGTATGTCTGTTTGAGGGTAGCAGTGATGTAAGGATGGAAAGTAAGTGTGTGTGTGTGTGTGTGTGTGTGTGTGTGTGTGTGTGTGTAATTCACAGGAAAATGTGGAAGTTTCCTATTTTCGTAATGGAGGATTCTGAGATCAAACTCAGATTGTCCTACATGGTGACAGGTATCTTTGTCTGTTGAGCTATCTTGCCTACTCCATGTCTTTTGCTCAGTATTGTTTAAATCTCAGGAAAATGTTATAGCAACCCAATTTATAAATTACAAATATTTTTACAAAGGACAATCTCTTTAAAGTCTGCCTTTAAACCCAACACCTCCAAGTAACTCATGGCTGAGTACATATTGACTCACTTATTCTTTTAACATTGCTCAACAACTGAGTCTGATCATATAATAAAGCCTGTTGTTTAGGTCAATGTTATGTAGACTGTACTCCCCATCTTAATTTTTGAATACAATAAACCATAGTGATATTTTATTTGTATTGAAATGTGATTTTATTTGTATGTTAATAAAGTTGCCTTGAGGTCAGAGCAAGCCAAAGCAGAAGCTGGGCGGTAGTGGTAAACGCCTTTAATCCCAGCACTTGGGAGGCAGAGCTAGGTAGATCTCTGTGTGTTCAAGGACACAGCCAGCATGGCAGACACACACCTTTAATCTCAATACCAACCATAGAAGACCTGGAGGTCTGTACAAATAGGCAGTGATGAGGAGGTCATGTGGCTGGGTTTACAACCAATGAGAAAACAGAACAGAAAGTCTATAAATAGACAGGACACACAGAAGTAGGTCTCTGGAGGAGAGGAAGAACAGCAGAAGCAGTGAAGGGAGAATGAAGGCTAAGGAATCTGAAGAACACTGGACAAATGAGACAACTGAAGAAAAAGGACAAATCATCTGTCCCAGGAAAAAGAGTAAAATGGCCTATTGGTATATCATCTACAAAATTTCACAAATATTCCTAAATGTTTGTTTCTGCTCTTCTCTAAAAAATTAATACTATTGGTCTTCTTGTAGTCCCAGTTCAATTAAAGTTTAAAGCTGACTTTGGAGTTGGAGAATGGCTCTCTCCTCCTTTAAACTCAAGCATGTTGTTAAAAGGAAAATGCAAACTCCCTGTATCATACCAGAAGAAAGAGCCATCTTCTGACATGGGACAGGAGAAAAACCAAGTTAATTAAAGAACTGTTCTATTACTAATCTCAACACTTTGATTCTATTCTGATTCTTTAAACTTTTCTTAAAGTATGAATTTTATATCAAAAATTACAAGATATATATATTTAACTTTGTTAAGATAGTAATGGTCATATAGAGTACTAATTAATTCTAGAGAAAAGGCTTCGATTAGCTGCCTATACATGTCTTTGTGTAGACAGGACGCACAGAAGTAGGTCTCTTGCGGAGAGGAAGAACCGCAGAAGCAGTGAAGGGTAAGGTTTTCCGCTCTTGATCTGACCTCCTGGTTTTTAAACTCTGCAATTGGTTCTGTGTTTCTTATTTAACAAGCCGGTTACATCTACATAAGTCCTTCACTTTGCATACCATGAAACCTTTGATATCTCTTTTGAGTCATAAACATCATTGTTCTTTTGAAAGTTAATTAATTTTTCATGTTATACTTTTAGTGTAAAAAAATCACTTCATTTTGACTAATTTGAATTGAATTGATAAAAAGTGCTTGAGGAGTATTTTCATTTCTATAATATTGCTTCTTGACATCCATTAACATAATATAAGAATTGACCATAGCAATTTTTTATTGACCTATACAAAGCATTATTGATTTTATCCATGTTTTTCTTGAACCTATGTTCTTAGGTTTATTTTAAATTTCTTCATATTTTTATTACTGTTGGAAATCAATGCAGTGTTCATTTAAATTCTAATAGGTCATCAGCTAAATGATTATGTGTTGTATAAGGCTTGATTAAACAAACTATAATATTTGGGTAAAACTTTAATACAAGAAATTATAGTAATAAATTTTCTTTAGAATTTGGGATTAAAATTTTGTCCATATTTAATAATGGTTATAATTCTAAAATAATTCTTATGTTTTCTTCCTTTCTTTTATTTTATGAAGTAATATAATTCCAGTCAGGTGAAAACTAACAATATCTGTAGTAAGTTCATATAAATGATTTTTATTAGAATATAACTTTAAGTAATTATTCTCTATGTTAGCTATATATTAGGTAGTTGTGTCAGTTTTATCTCATTGTTCAAATGACTATCATGAAAGACTAATTTATTAAATGTTTATTTACATATAATGTCTTCATATTAAATTAGATGCTATTTAATTTCTATCAAGAATAGTTTAATTTATAATCTGATCCTTTATATATCATCTGATAAATTTATTTACAACTGTTTTACAGTTTAACTTCAGTATAATTGTCATCACAGTAATCTAATAGACTTTATATGGAACTTGCACCTTATAATAATGCTTAAATTGCACTTTAATAAAATGTAGTAATTCTAAAATTAGACTGCTTAGTAGTTTTCTTTGATTTCCTTCCTACAGAATCCCTGGGTTTTTCCATGTTCACATTTATTGCATGTGTTTATTAGAAATTTTTTAGTGGATGCTTTCAAATCTTGTAGTTGATGACTAGTGAGAATGAAGCTGTAGCAACACATTCTCTGGCAGAGGGTGTGACTGTGAGTCTGAGCTGTGAAACAGTCCTGTGAAGCCTGGTTCAGGATGTTAACAATGGTCATGGTGCTACCCTTTGTAGTTCACGTGTGGTTCAGAGTTATCTCAACGTTTTGAGGGTGTTCCTTCACTTTCTATTGAACAGGTAGTGAATTTTGTGACTTTACAAATTATCACTTCTTTTCTTTAATTGATGCATATGGTTAATTACATTGCTAACAAGACATATTTAAGGAAGTATTAGTCTTATGTATTGTTAAAGACAACTTGATGAGTTTTTAAAGGATTTTACTTGAATGATCTTGATATTATCAACTTGTAATTTGCAAATATTCCAGCAGGTTTCCAACGTGGCAGTATATCCTCATGAAACGTAGGCAGTATGTGATCTACTCCTCTACTTCATAAAAGTCATGTTATATTGACTTATATTTTTTTCCTCCAAATGTTGAAAGAGTAAAATAGTACTATTCTGGCCTTTTTCTATTGAAATGGGATTTTCAACAGATTATTTAAATGGAGAGATAGACAAGTATTTTCCAATTATTGCTTGAAACTTTTTCTGTGCATTTTCTGTTTTAGGGATGGAAGATAGGTCAGTAGGTAAAAGTTCTTGCTGTGCAAGTTGGATTTTTTCCCATTACCTTAGAACACGCAATGTTATACATTCATGGGTCAGCATAACAGGCACAAATGCTAGCAACCTAGGCCAGCTGGATTTTATCAGCTCAGGCAGAGAAGGAAGAGCAAGACGCTGGCAATTAACACCCTTGGAAGGGGCTGTACCATTTCTAAATAAGTGTCTCAATATGTTTTGGAGCTTTACCTATTTGCTTGTGATTGACCACCTCCCTGATAAATTTATGAACTTAACATGATGCTCATACCATTTGGGCAAAAATTATGTGGCCAAAATTCCTTCACATCTTTCCATACCAATGTGGGGCAGCCCAGCTTCGAGGTATAAGTACTCAATGCCATTTTCCAAAGAATATTTTTGGTTTCTGGATACCACTTGCTGTTTAGAAGGTAAGACAAAAGAACCAGTGGTTTGACATCCAACTTCTCTGTCATTTAATGTGTGTTAAGTAGACATTTTTTCCCTGTGTTGAATACCTTACACAGCTTTTAAGGCAGATAAGCTTATTTGATTCTATAATTTCAGAGGTCTCAGTCCATCACTAGCCTGTTCTTTTCCATGACCAGAAGTGGGCAAGGATGTCACTGGAGTAGCAATGTGTGACAATATTTCAATCAATATTGCTCTCCAAATGATAATAAGAAATCACAGAAGAGAAGATTGCTGGTGGTGGAATACTTTCCATTTTTATTTATGTTCCATTTATGATTTTTATTGTAAATTCTCTGGATAATGACATCATAGCAGGAAGAGATCTTCCTCAATTAGTTAACTCATAAAATTCTATTGAAAGAAGACTCAGTACTGTGATTTACTATTCTTTATGGTTTATTTCAGCCCAGCAGAGTAAACAATTATGATTAACAATCACATAAGAATTCAACTAGATTTTTTTCACTGGTATGGGGATAAATTTGAAGTGTGTTTTCTATGCTTCCTTCTGAATTCAACAACAGATTTAAAATGATTAAAAACCTTAGAATCTTCTCAAACTAAGATGATTATGAATAGCCAAAATTATAATATAACTGAAGGTGATGACCCCTGCCTTGTAAATCTTAAAACTTGATGCTGAATAGCAAATACTAGTACTATATTCTGGCATCTGCCTTCAGTCACAAAAAAATGAATTAGTAGTCTCTAAGATAATAGTTGTTTTCTATCTAGAAGTACATATCTTGTTAATCTCTTCAAAATAATTTACATATTGCATGCTTTCTATTCATGTTGGTTAGTAGGATAGTTGGTCAAATAGCCATAAGGCTCCAGTATCCAAACACACAATGGAACAAAGAAACTTAGGGGAGCAGTGGGTCGATGGTCTTCTCAGGCTTCACCTGTGGAAGCACTAATAAATATATCTCTGATTTCCTCTCTGGTCATTACATATTGTCGCCATGTATTTATTTCATTTGAATTGCATGCAGGCTTCCAGGCACATACATGTATTATTATGAAAGATAAACTCTTTAAGAACTTGAAACATTCAACTTACCATCTTTTAAAATATACCTTGAAAAGAAATAGAATTGAAACATTTCCCCTGTTGCTTTAATCCCTTCAGCCACCCCCAGCTACCCTCCATCAACCATTCCCATGTCTCATACTATCAAACTGATAACCTCTTTTTCACTGATAATTATTGGTATACACATGTATTGCTGAGTCAATTTTTGTTGTCGGCATTTGATATAGGGTTTCAAAGATGACCACTTTGGGTTAGACAAACAATAAGGGCTTATCTCTGGGAGAAGCTATTTTTGATTTGCCCAGGGGTGGAACCCCAAGAAAATGTCTCTCTTCCATGTTAACATGTCCATTGATAAAGCCATGGATCTAGTCTTCCTGATGCTGTTTCTAGGAAACTTCATTGAGGAATTCATAGTATTTTGATAATCTTTCTAGCCCCTCTTCAACAATCTTCTCTGAGCCATAGATGCAGACGCTGTGGTGTAGATGTCTCCACTGGGACTGGGCTCCACTGTATGTTGATCTCTGCATTCAAACATTTCTAAAGCAGATTAAACATACTAAATCATCACTATTGATTCCTTTTTTAAAAATCACTCCTTTATAGGTGATAAGAGTTCCCTGGTCCAGAACACTTCTTGTACAAATTCAGTCTTAGCTTCCTTTGTCTTCTCTGTCCTACAGAACACAAGGAGCAAGGACACATTCCTCTGCATGCAAGACCCTCAGCTGGGCTTGACTTTACCCCTTCCATTTCCTGTCATATTATTAATGTTTGTGATAAATTAGTATGATCTTAGTTTGAAATCTGCTAGATTTATATACCAATCACAACTCCAAAGATAGGAGTAGAGACTTAGTTTAAATATGAATAATTCTAGTGGGCGATAGTGATGTGAACAGCTACACTATTAGAAGGGAAAATCTTTGTGAGGCTTGTCCATGAAAATTAACTCCTTCTCCTTCTTACATTAAGAAATTGTATCTTGATTTTTCCCTTTATTTAGATGGACATGCTTCTTGTCCATCCAGTACAATCTAAAAGCCATTAGTCTTCTCTCTCATATGCTAGCTCTGTGGTTTGGCAGAAGGCCATAAGGAGTAAACCAGGAACACATGTGATAATGAGGATTCTATGGACATGTTTCTCCTCTGTGTAGCAGCACAGACAAGAGAATGCTGAGGGAAACATCTTCTGCTGTGGTTATTTCAATTGAATAAGCATAATTTTAACATGAAGCCATTACAGAAATGCTTTGGTTCTGGGAAGCTGCGTATTAGAAATATGATGAGCGGGTTGGAAGATGTTCAGCTCAGCACTGAACATCAGGAGTAATTAAGGGAATGGAGAGATTGATTTATGAGAAAAGATTAAAGGAGCTCAATCTGTTGAGCTTGGCTAACAGACAACTAAGTAGGGGATATGGTAATTGTTTACAAGTACTTACAGGATGTAAATATCAAGGCTGGGGGAGAAATGCCCAGGCTGACATCAGAAAGCCTGAACCACTCCCAGTTAATAAAGAGGAAATTGAGGTTGACAGCCATCCAGAATTCAGTGATAGTTGAGGCCTTTAGGCATGAATTGTTTCTCAGGACAGAATGAAGAAATAAACTCTGGGGATATTTAAATGTGGAATGGCGTTTTTGAATTTTTATAGCAGTTACACATTTATCATCAATCTCATTTGGTGATAATTTGAACTGCATCATCATATGTGCTGAAGTGAATTTCTACACGGTTCAAATGGACCACACTATTCCTAAAAGATATTACATGAAGCTTTGTAAATATCCATTATATATGATTCTGTGCTTAAGATAACTTTAAAATGTTGAACTTACGTATTTTTCCTACTCTTAGAAAAGCTTTATTATCACTAATTCCAAAACCAGGCACTGTAAAGTGAATATAAGATCATTGTCATGTTTTCTGATTCACTTCACTTTTAATAAATGCTTTCAAAATTTGTGTTAAAACCGGCAGTATTAGAAAAGACATCTTTGAGTCATACTTAGATTGGGAATATTTGAAGTACTTACTTCTATTATTGTAATCAGAGTAAAAGACAACAAAGACAATATTTGTCGACTTTGAAACCAGTTCTCCTATAGTCCAGGCCAGCCTTCGACTTTATATGCATCTAAGGATGATCTTGAACTCACAGTCCTCCTACCTCTGCCTCTTACGTGAAAAAATTAGAAACATGTGTCACCAAACACAAATAAACATTTTGTGTGTGCTTTTACTTATTTCTCTGTGGCTTTAGAGATTGAAACCTGGGCCTCATGAAAACTGAGCCAAGCATGCCTTGGTTGAGAAGACGTAAAGATACTTTTTTTTTTAACAGATGCAAAGTATCTTGACAACCTCACTTTAATCAAATAATCATAGTTAGTAAGTAGTCATTTTAATATTTTCTTACAACTAACATGCATCAATTAAAACAAAATAGTATACTATCTTATTTTTAATGGAAATTTGCAGCAATATTAATATAGAAATAATTCTTAAAAGAAAACAAATTTGCAGCAAATTATGTGAATTTAAAATTGCTTTATCTAAAAACATATACATATGATAAATAGGTTATGAAGCATAAATAACTCAAATATGTTATGAAACATAGATTTGTGAATAAGAAAATAATTATTTCTAAACTAAAATAAGGAGAATTATTTAGCTCTAAAGCAGCTCTCATTCATATACCTGGGGAATGTCTGGGCAGGTATATATACATTTGCACTTATTCTTCTATGTTTCTAGTATATAAAAATACAAATTTTAGGGTTAATATATTGCCTTTTTAAAATCAATGTTACATACTTTAAAAAATGTAAGTGATATGTTTTATTGTGTTAGCCCTTAAACGTAAAAAAAGAAATAAAAATAAAAAATTACATTTTACTGTCAGAAATGTTTGATTTGAACTAAATAATCCAAACCATATATATCAATTCCAAACAATTCTTAAACCTATTAAGTATTTGTATGATATTGTTACATATTATTTGCTTAGGTAAGGATGGGAAATAGGAGTTAAAATATAAATACAGTTTTCACATTATATACCACATGGTACACTACAGATGTCACACACATACACACACATATGACATTTGCACACACAGGTACACAATCATCTCTCTGTGACACACAAACTCTCTCTCTCTCTCACACACACACACATAAAGATACATTTTCTATCAGTCACTCACACACACACACACACACATAAAGATACATTTTCTATCAGTCACTCACACACACACACACATAAAGATACATTTTCTGTCAGTCACTCTCACACACACACACACACACACACATAAAGATACATTTTCTATCAGTCACTCACACACACACACACACATAAAGATACATTTTCTATCAGTCACTCACACACACACACACACACATAAAGATACATTTTCTATCAGTCACTCACACACACACACACATAAAGATACATTTTCTATCAGTCACTCACACACACACACACACATAAAGATACATTTTCTATCAGTCACTCACACACACACACACATAAAGATACATTTTCTATCAGTCACTCACACACACACACACATACACATAAAGATACATTTTCTGTCAGTCACTCACACACACACATACACATAAAGATACATTTTCTATCAGTCACTCACACACACACACACATAAAGATACATTTTCTATCAGTCACTCACACACACACACACACATAAAGATACATTTTCTATCAGTCACTCACACACACACACACATAAAGATACATTTTCTGTCAGTCACACACACACACACATAAAGATACATTTTCTATCAGTCACACACACACACTATCTTTGCATCTCTCTCACATTCACTCATTGTGTCTGACATGAACACATACTCTTACTATTTCTCACACGCACACAGCTGAATACACAAATACCAATTTGCACACACATATCCACATTTTTTCCATCACATACACATAACTTGTTTACATTATGGCTACCCAGAGAACATTTACTTCTTAATTGAAATTTTCTGACATTTCAAGTTATTCATAAAGATTCACAATATATTTAATCATAGGATTAAAAAAATAAATTAAACAAAATGGATAATTTCATGTAGTATACAAAAGCATTCCTTTAGGAATACTGTCTGTAGATAAAAAGAACTATTATGACTTCATATGAAATGTATTATAATTCAGGATGTTAAATTACTGTGGAAATACTGCACTAAAATTCTAAGTAATAATACTGTATAGAGAACACTCATTTACTTATCAAATTACAAAACTATGTGTGCTAATTTGTAGGTGAACATTTAAATTAAAGTGGATAATATCACAAAATACAAACAATACTCAAGTTTATATGCACAGACACATTGATATGCAACACTGTTACAGGAGAATAGGAAAAGGCAAAAGCTAGCGAGATTTCCAAATGTGAAGTCCTTAGAAGTTAACAAGCTACATACATTTGACTAACTTAGATGTATCAAAATGGATATTTAACATGTTCCCATTAATATTAGGCCATCTGATCTCACTTCTTACATGTCCCTTGATACATCTTCCAAAAGATTTATATAAAACTCATCCCTCCATGATTAAGAGTGGATTTTGAAGTATTACCACCACTGTATTCAGTCAAACTTGATTTATGTTAGATTCTGTGCATAGTGTCCTGCTCTAGCAAACATTTCTAAAATCCACATGGATCCATCTGTCTTCACATTGGAAAGTAAAGAATGCTATTTACTCCAGGGAATGAAGACCATACTTCCGATCATTTTAAAACATTGTTGATCTAGAGAGGGATTACTGTCTAACTTCTTTGAATGTCTATCTAGAATCTGTAATGAGACTGAATAAAGAATGAGGTGTTGCAAAGATGGCTCAGCTGGTAAATAGCTTGCTGTGCAAGCAGGGATATCTGATTTCTGTTCCCTTCCACAAATATAAAAGCTGACAAGAGGAGATGGACAAAGACAGAATCCATGAAGTTATCTCTGTCTCTGTCTTTGTCTCTGTCTCTCTGTCTCTCTCCTCCCCCTCTCTCTCCCCTGCCACTGTTCTCGCTGCAATGGTATAAGCTCTATGTTCAGTGAGAGTCCTTGTCTCCAAAAATAAGGTGGAGAACAGTAGACAAAGATACCTCTTCAACTTTCATTTCAATTTCTGTGATAAAATACCATAGACAAAAGTAACTAGGGAAGGGTCAGTTGATTCAGTGTACAATACCAGGTTACCTTTTACCATTGATTAGAAGTTAATATAGAAACTCAAGCAGCTTGTCACATCATATATAAAGTCAAGAGCAGAGATGAAAAATGAATGAAGTCAAATTACTTGCTTCCTTCCATCTAGCTTTCTTCCTCTGATATAGTTCAGGGCCTACCTGCTTACCATCTAGGGAATGATGCCACCTACAGTGGGCTTAGTCTTTCCACATCAATTAACAATAAAGGCACTTGGGCATTCCCACAGACAACCTGTTCTGAATAATCTCTCAACTTAAGCTCTTTTCCTGGGTGATTCTAAATTGTAGCAAATTGGACTTTAAAATTAACTACCAAAGTAGCTGAGATCAACCTCTGGCTTCCACATACATAGGCATAGACTAACACACCCACATTCACATTAAGTCCACACAAATACAAACACTAGAAAAACATACATGTAACACAAACACACAACCCTATTACTTCCTAAAACATCCAAATTCATTGAATATTGAAGAGTTTAATGGCATCTTATGGAAGATAAAAATCTACGGATTGTGCACTGACGCAGTGGACTATATAGGGGAAGTGTATCTGTCTAAACATCACTTTCTTGAGGTGTCTTGGATTGCCTGGACCATAAATCATAGGGAGAAGGGACTTTTCAAGTTTTCTGGTTTGAGGAGCAGCATCCAACATCAAATACCCACTTTCTACTGAATGTTGAAACTTCAGTTTTTGTCCTGAAGGGTTGCAATGTTCCCAAGGACTTCATAATACCTAGGTTCTTGAAAACCAGTTCTTGAAATCACATGTGTCAACACTTAACTAGAAACTACCCAGAGTACAACATGGTCAGATAGTCTTTTCATATGCTGATAGGTTGATTTCTGTGCTTACTTTGTACATGTCGCGAGTAACAAGGAACAAATTATTCAGTCGATATATCTGGAACAAAACATCTGAAACAAAGTGAGAGACGAGAGGGTTCTTTCTTTTGTTTCATTGTTGCCCTTATTCTTTAATTTTCCTGGGGAAGCTTGTGTATTTAAACAGATTATATGACAATGAATTAGTTCCAAGATTAAATTCTGATGGTCAAAAGAAAGCCACTTCACTAGATACATGTATAAGGAATCCCAAAACAAAATTGTGCATCATCCTAAATTCTCAGCATTGAATGATGAAACTGATATTCAGAGAAAAAGAGAATTAAGGCTATCAAATGTATCTAATTCCTATTTTACAATTTTTCTAAAAAAATACACAGATGCCCTTTATATTTCCATGCAGATTACCTAAGCTTCAATTATTCATTAGGAAGTATAATTTGTCTCAGAGCACACTCTGAAGTATAATTTATTGTAAAGATCTACTAGACCAGACTCAACATTATGGTCAAATTTGTCTCTGAAAAATCTAGGAAGTCAATATTGAATTTAATTTCTCTATTGTAGACCAGAGCCCAAGTGAAAATGGAAGTACAGACAAACGGTGTAAACCTGCTTTCACTTTTTACTTCCTGTTCAGATGTTTTAAAGGAGTTTCTGGAAAAGAATGACAAATCTCTCCTTCTGTGTTCTAATTCCAGGGTCACATGTTCTCAGAGAATCACTGTGGTGTACTTCTTCAGGCTAACTGCAAATTGGGCAGATTATGTCTTATTACTATGAAGTGGCTTCTCCTGCAGGGGACCTATGAGTTGTCACTAACCCTGCTTTTTCTCTCACTAAGTATGATACGTCTGCTGTGATGATTCAGCAACATATTCAACAAATTTATGAAATTCTTAGAATTTTTAAATTCTTAGCATTTCTCAGCCATTTCCCTATTATGGATTTGGACTACAATTGTAAGACAAAACTAGTCGGCCACAAAACACTTGTATAACAATTCACTGAAAGTTAACAATGAAGAAAATGGCATAATAAAACAACTGGAAAAATGCAAGTAAAAATCAATGGACAAACGGGAATGTCACTTTCCCCCACAAAGTTATTCCAATACTCCAGAGTGAAGGGAGGCAGCTGAAGAAAGATGCTGGGCTTGGTTCTAGACTATTCAGTGAGTCTTGCTGGTACCAGCATGCACATGTGACACTACACAGATTTTGCCAGTGTTCTCACCTTCCAAACCCATTGGGCTTTTCTGAGTTTAGATGTAATACATACACAAGAGATGCTTAAGCCTAGAGCTTCTATATCTGTGAGGTGTTATAACACACATGCCTTCCTTACTATAATCTGCCAAGATGATATCTTATCTTCCCCCTCCACTATCTTTTAAGGATTAAAGAAAAAAAAGCCATTTTTCTCATTTACTGAAGTCAAAGAAAAAAAGTAATAAAAGAGAGAGAAAATAAAAAATAAAAGAATAATAATTTAAATTATAAAAATATGCAAAATGAGTCAAAAGTATTATATATATATAATATCTCACAGGGACAGAGAGGTCACCTCAACCCTCACGTCTGGTTAAGCTCAGTGGTTCTGTGGCTGCTATTGTTGACAAGTTTTCAAACCTCCACATAGAAAATTAGTTGTTGCAGCAAAGTCAGAGCAGGAGGTGTGGGCATTGCCTTTGCTGAGTGTGCTTTGTTGACATCACAGAATGAGAGTTTACACTGGGTCAGCAAAAGGCAGGGATGGGGGAAAACATGCAAATTCACTAATTACATACCTATCTCAGGCAAAATGTAGAGTATTGAGTGCACCAAGACAGTCCTCTCATAATTCACTAAGAGAAAGACAGGGAACACACTTGCTAGAGAAGGTTATAGGTAGGATGCTACAACTAGGCAGCCTGATCTATAAAATAGGAAAGAAATGAAGTTTTGCTAATTGCATTAGATACTAATTCAATAGATAATCTGTTGCGCAGAGTAAATAAGTCATGAGATCTAACAAGTAAAGCGCAGAACTGTCATCAAAAGGAATTTGAATATACTGCAGATGTTTGTACTAAGTTGAATCAGAACGTAAATGAGAAGGAAAAGGCTGATGGTAGAACATGTCTCATATGTCATGTGGAAGATGACATCAGCAGCAATCATCCAGTGGAAAAAGAACTTAGAATTTATTTAGGAAAATGAGTGAATTTTTGTCATTACTACACAAGCCAAAGTCCAGTAAAGGTAAGAAAAAAAAAAAAAAAAAAACATTTCTTCATGGTAGTATTGGATTGTCTGGATTTAGTTCTCTTTTTTGGAAAGAACTTTCCAGATATCTCTTGAGAAGCCAATAATTTTTCCTTAAGTTTCATGACTTGGGAAGGATTTATACAACCCAGAATGCCCCACTGAAGTCAATAAATGAATCCCACCTTCCAGACAGAGAATATGTATCTGTGGGATTGTGCACTACCAGAACTCTTCAGGTATCATGGACTATCTGCTGGTTGATCAGACTATGAATCCTCCTGTATCTACATTAGCCACTTTTGAAGGAGAGATTCTTTCTCTGGACATTATGCTGTGAGGTTTGAAGCTCAGAGAGAGCTGCATACATGTGGTTCCTTTAAGAATTCCAATGTGAAGACAGCATTGAGTCCTGAAGAAAGGCAAAGGAGATTGCAAAGAAATGGAGCTTGAAGCCTAATGATGAAGCTTGAAGTTCAGAGACTAACCACATTTAAAGCTAATGCTTTATATGAACTATTCAAATAAGACATCAAATCAATTTCCTTTGTTTCTTTCATCTTCCAGGATCATTAGAGTCTTATTCTAAACAGTAATATAAACAATTTCATTTTTCATTTATGAACATAGAAATAACAGCAGTGCAGTGGACTAGGTCTCTGAAAATGAAATTTCTATGCCAGCTCCATCTACAACTTGCTGATACATTGGAAAATGTGTGACATTTCTTAGCGTGTGTGATTTTTGAGCTTTTCTCTTTATTTTGTTCAGTCCCCCTTTATTCTTTTCCCTCTTTGTAGCTATCACCTATTTGATGCTAGAACGTGCTATTAGGGTCTGGTGTTTTAAGCATGAAGCAAAACATCTCGTTTGAAGGATTTTCTTAAGAGAAACACTGAAGTAAATACATGGAGTCATCAGCATTCTAAGTTTCAAGTCAAGTAAGGTGTTGAAAGAGCTCAGAGTATCCACAAAATAAATTTTTCTGTAGATGTTATAGAATCACTACCATGCTGGAAAAAAATACAGCTAATTTTCTGACCTATTCCAATCACTTTTTGTCTTGTACTAAACACATATTTTTCAGCAGTAGAGACACATGGTCATTGATGTAGATTGTGGTGATATATTTATAATCTAAGAAATAAAGCTTGCCTGAAGATTAAAGGACAGAGCCAGCCACAGAGCTAGCCACAGAGGTCAGGCAGTGGTGTTACATAACTTTAATCCTAGCACTGGAGAAGCAGAGGTCCATCTAGATCTCTATAAATCCAAAGTTACCCTGGACTACACAAGATTAATTCAGTTTAAAGGGCAAACAGCCGGGCAGTGGTGGCATACTCCTTTAATTCCAGCACTTGGGATCACACAGCTTTAATCCAAGTACTTGGGAGTCACACACCTTTAATCCCAGCACTAGGAAGGTTGAGACAGGAAGTGATATGGCTGGGTGGAGAAAAGCATATAAGGTGGGAGGAGAGAGAGGCATTTAGTCTGACGATTCCTGCAGACAGGATCAGCTGAGGAGTGTGTAAGGCTAGAAGTGGCTATGGCTTGTTTCCTTTGGTATTTCAGCATTTACCCTAATATCTAGCTCCAGATTTTTATTTTAAGACCATTTAGGATTTGGGTAACAGTAGATGGTGTTGGTCCCTTCTATTCCTAATACATAATGTCTCATAATCCATGCCTGGCATTCTCAAGTTCCCTTCATTATATCCAAGTTTGCCAAGGAACATACAGAAGAACATCAGAAACTAACCTGGAACATTTTACTAAGGTCAGAGAATGTTTGTCATTCCATGCTTAAGATGGAAGTCCCTAAGACAGCATGGCTGTAGCCAATGTGGATTCTGTGCTCAGTTAGAGAGGGAAACTATTATTACAGGTATTAAAGCAGGGATGCAGAAGTATTTCACTCACATGCCTTTCTCCATATACTTATTTGCACATTATATATACCATAATATGTCTCATAATTATAAAAACAAATTGTGGATATTTTAACTAACATAAAACATTCAGGATTCTTAAATATGCTCTTGGCTTAGAAATGAATAAACATTGTAGATTTTATAAATGGTCAAAATTATCAGTTAATTTTAGTAGATGTTCTGACTCCCTAACTTCCTACCCCACATTATAAATGCATACACATCCCACCTTTAAGTAAACTGTGTGAATTGTATATTAACATTAATTTAAAAGACTAGGCAATATTATTGACTTCACACTATGAGGATTGTTTTACTAACTTTTAAGATCATATTTTCTTTGTATAATTTAAATAGTCTCAATGACATTCTTACTCAAGTATTTCATGTTCTATGATAATATGCACCTTCAAGGCTTTGGCAAGTCTTCCTTCCCCATCACCTAATCCACTTTTGTGTTCCAGACAGAGTAGAGACTCTTCTACTTTAATGTCATATATCCAATTAAGATGATCTTCACTGAGAGTGAAATTTTTTGTGAGTGTGTGTGTGTGTGTGTGTGTGTGTGTGTGTGTGTGTGTGTGTGGTGGGTCCTGCATATGAGACAAAATGTGTGCTATGTATCTTCCTAAGTCTAAATTATTTCACTTCATGTTATAGTCTTCAGATATATATATATTACCCTGTAGTGACATATTTTCATTTTATGGATAAGTACTGGATCATACTGTAGGTTTAGCCTTTATATTTCTTTCATTTTATTTTAGAGGAAATTCTATAATCATTACACTTGGAATATATTCATGTCTTTTTTGAGATTTTTGAACATAGTTACAATAATATATTTCTTTACTTCACATTTTCTGTTTTAAAACATATTTATTCTTCTCTCATATAATATGTCCTGACTATAACCTCCCCCCAGGTTCCCCCTCCTTTCCTTTCCCCTAGATCCACTCATTCACTCCATCTCACCCTCCCCTCCCAAAAAGAGTGGACCCCCCATGCACATCAATGGAACACTGCACGGTGAAACACAATAAGAGCAGGCACTCACTAGTAGGATTTGCTGAAGGGGGTGGAGACAGGAGGATCACAAGTTTGAGTCCAGCCTGGGCTAGAATAATTCTTATTCTTGTTCTTTTCTGGACATAGATCAGGCAGTCTTCATGGAGGTCTATTATTTACAGATTAATTATAGTATTTGGAAGAGACATGTTGCATTTGGTTTTTGTAATTGTTTTTAATTTTCACTGGCATTTGTGTGTCAGTAGCTACCTGATTAAGTGAAAATGTGAATGTGGGATGATAGTCTAACAGATGGTTACTTCTTGTTGAAGGGATTTAGGGAACTGTGGAATTATGTTCCAGGAGCTTTGCTTAAGTCTAGGAACACCTTACTGGCTAGCACTAGGGGCTTTGTGGAGTGGGGTTTTGCCCTGGTTGCTTTTGTTTTATTGTTTTGTTTTACTTTGTTTTTGTCAGCTTGACATAATCCCCAGTTATCTGGGAAGAGGGACCTCATTTAGAAAATGCCCCCTACAGACTGGCCTGTAGGAATGTCTGCGGGTTCTTCTTGATTAATGATTAATGTGGAAGGGTCCAGATTCCTGTGGGTGGTGCTACACCTGGGCAGGCAGTCCTGGGACATATAAAAAAAGAAAGTTGAGGAAATCTGGAGAGAGAACCAGAGAGCAGCACTAATCCATGGCTCCTGCTCAGTTACTGCCTCCAGGTTCCTGCCTTGAGTCCCTTCATTGCCCTCCCCAAATTGATGGTAACTCAGGATACGCTAGATAAATTTTCTTCTGGTCATGGTGTTTTATCATAGTAATAGAAAGCCTAAGTCAGCTTGTTTCCTTCCTATCCTTACCTGTTTTATATCTGTAACACCCCTATTGCACCTAGAAGACGTTATCTTGTTATTACCCTTTTTCTTTGGCTCTTACAAACTTTGTACTTTCTTTAGTAGTGTTCCCTGTATCTTGTTTTGACATTTTCACACATATATAAAGTACATTCTGATTACTTTAGTCCATTACTTTCTCTAATGACCCCCAACCTTAACACATGATTCTTTATCATTTATTAACTGTTGATAATCCCAGTCTTGTATAAGCCCATTGGAGGCAATCAAACTGCCATGAGATCATGACAGCATTGACTGTGCCTTGCACATGAGGTGGCATTTGTAAAACCTATATTCAAGTTCTCAGGGTTTTGGGTTCTTTTTTTTTTTGTTTGTTTATTTTTTTGATCCTTCTATTGTAATTATCTCTGAGCCTTATCTACTTAGAGGTAGTGGTACAAATGTCCAGTTTAGGCTTAGCTGTCGTTTGTCAATTATTCTAAATACTTTGAGCAGTCATGTATCTCTGCACATGCTCCTATTCATTACAAAGAAAAGTTTTTTTTTTTTTTTTATTAGGACTGGGAGTGGCTGTGTTTTATGGGTATGAACATAATTATTTTGATGGCAACTTTGTACCAGGACAGTTTAGCAATGCAATAGCAGAAAGTTTGTCCCTAATGCCCAAGACATTGTAAGTCAAGAACTTTCATTAGTTTTGAAGTGTCAGGTATAAATTCTCATGGGACAGCTGATTGTCCCATAACCACTCTGTCTCTATTGCATCCTTGGAAGCATCTTGATTGTGTGTCAGTATTGTAGATTATAGAGTTTAGAGCTGGGTGATGTCTCTTCTTATGTGGTAGCCTATACAGTTATTTCAAACATGAAAACTAGTCAGCAGGGAGGAATCTTCCAGCTCTATTCAAGTTTAATTTCTCTATACATTGCAACTAAGCTTTACGGTATATTCACCAAAAGGGTGCTGTAAACTAACTTTGGTCAACAAACAAAAAGGCTGACAAGAGCTGCAACTATGTAAGGATTGGAAGGAAGACATACACTAACACACCTGGTGATAGTAAATTCTTTAAAAATCAGCAATAACAATTGTGAGGTACAGAAATATAAATAGTTCTGCAATATTGTAAAATAATTTACAAGTATCAAGTAGAGAAGAAAATTCATATCTTAGGCATCTCTCCTGTAGTAAACTATACCTCTGAGCAAGAAAGTTTACAGCAGAGGTAATTGCAGCATTCTACAACAGCAAAAATATACAGAATTAACAAATCTTTAATCAAACACAATGGGTTAGACCTTGGTGAACCAATAGGGCCAATAAACACAACCAAGCAATAAAATCATGAAGATTTAATACTTGTACTAAATAAGAGAAACACAATGGTAATCAGTCCAAAAGTATAATCTCCCTAACAAAGAAAGAAAGGACTTTTACAGGAAAATCTAACATACAATATAGAGGTGGAAAGATTTCTAGCATATTCTATTCAATGTCATGCTTTCTTACCTGATGTTCAAACATAACTCACAGCAAAATCCTCCTGAGACACATTGTAATACTACCATGAGATTACAATGGAAGTTCCTTATACTAGGACATCCAAAGGTGGACTTACATAGTCTCAGCTGGTTTAATCTGTTTTATTCCATGATTTTTCTCTAAGACTTAACTGAAATAAGAAACACCTTGAAGGCCTTAGCAATTTCTTCTCCTGCACCCACAATTCCTTCCTAGAAGCTAATATACACAATAAATTGAAGGGAAAGTGCTTATGTGGGGAATAATATAGAAGAATAAATACAAAGATTGGAATACATATATTTATATGTGCTCAAAAGAAAATAATATTGAGTTGAAAATATTAATGTATGCATTAATTTGTGTTTTATGTTTCTAAAAATCAAAACTATGATGTGTGCATTTGATTAATGATGCATTCAGATGATCCTCTAAGGGAGGTGGCAGGTATAAGGTTGTTAATGATTCTGTGATATTTCATTTTCTCAAAAACAGAGAAACTTGAAAAAAAGTGCATCACAATGTTAACATCTGTTTAATCTTGGGAGTTGGAGTATGGGGGTCTGTTTTGTTATTTTTCTGAACCTTGCCATATGTTTAAAGTGGTTTGTAATTAAAATAATACACGGATGAGTAGGAATTAGTCTAGTAGAAAAAGGCTGAAAATGCATCTGCTGGAAGAAGGCAACAAAAGAGGCAGGAAGATGGACAAAAACGAAGTATTTTCAGGAAAAAAAATACAAATGATTTGGCATGATTTGTTCAAGTTTCTGAGGAGGGATTAGGAGAGGAGCAGGAAAAATAAAGTATATTTGAATCTGGCAGTAATGAAGACCTGAGTGTTATTCTATCACATTTAAATGTCACAGACAATGTAATGATTCACATCACTGTTCCATCACACTGTACACTCTCTATACTCCAGAATGTGTGTGTATGAAGCCAGACACAAAAGGAATCTGCAGAGCTAGTTAAGTTGCAGATTTGATAGAGGACATTTTTCATGTGGACTAATGGAATCACAAAGGCCCATTCAGAAAAGCAGGATCAGATCAGGGAGAACTTATCTTAGAGGCAACACAGGGTTGGATTCAAGGATTCCTATGGCTCCTGGAAGCTAGGAAACACAACTTCATTGAGGTGACCATGATGGTTGGGTATAGACAGGCTGAGAAATTGGTAAAGTGATTAAGATTCACTGTTTTGAGTCACTAATTTGAGGCAATATGTCTATGTTTACTTAAAAGTGGTACAGCTGTGTGGTAGACTCTCATTCTCATAAGTACTTTAGCACAATGTAGGGAGATAAGAGAAAGGATCCATATCTTCAGGTGACTATGTATAAGAGAGCACATTTCAAAAGGAAAACATGAAAAAAAAGTGCAAAGGCACTAAAATTACAGACTCTTAGGTATTGATAGGATGTGTAACAATTATTTAAGAAAAAATATATCATATTTCATTATTTACTAAGAAAACTTCAGTTAAAAGACATTGCCATTGGAGATGGTTATGAAGAAGATGAGAAAGTCATGATTTGTTGTTGTAAATTTATATTTAAATTATAATAAAAGTAAAATTGTTCCTATTTAATTGATCTGCAATGAGTTAAAACTTTATACATGTTTAAGTTATAAATAAGACATAATAATATGAAAATTATTTATATTTTTATAAATATTTATATTTAAATGAATAAATACATAAAGTGCTATAGTACTGACCTACATTCCATGTACCTGAGGTTAAGTTTTAAACATTATTTCATTGAAGCATCAGAGAGTACTAAAAACCATAATGAAACATAATGAATACTATTTTGATATGAACTTTTTCAGTAATTATTCATTTATTTTGTTAAGTTGTATTGATTTTTTAAAAAAATGTGTTTTTAAAGAAGACATTGTGTGAAAATAGTCAATCAGCCAAGGGAATGCACATGTAATTCTAAAATTACTGCTTCCATATTTTTCAGTGATATTTTTTAATTTCAGCAAACACCCCACATATTTCATAGCATAGCTGTCATTCATTCATTTATTTGTATAAATATTTTTATGCCTTAATTTGATGGTCTGTTTTAGTTCAGTTTTTTTTTTTTTTTTGATGTGATAAAACACAATGACCAACAGACACTTGGAGAGGAAAGGGTTTGTTTATTTATTTCACTTATACTTCTTCATCACAGTCCATACCCAGGGAAGTCAGCGCAGCAACTCAATGTAACAACCTGGAAGCAGGAACTGATGCAGAATGCTGCTTACCATGTTGTTCTCCATGGCCATGCATTCTTCTTTCTTTATATTGCCCATTACCACCAGCCAAGAGTCACACAATCCACAATAGGCTGGAATCTCCCACATCAATCACTAATTAAGATAATGTACTACAGACAGAAAACTAGACAGCACTTAAGTAAAGAGTATAACTGAATATCAGGACTTACATGACAATTGCTTAAATTCCATATTTTCCAATAAAAAATTATATCAGGAACTCCCATCTGGACGAGAGGTGAGTGCCTGGGGTTACAGTCAGAGAGGCAACCACCCCTGGGACCGACTACTGGACACAGGCCATCCCGGGAAGACCTGACCAACTTGGCCCCAGTTTCCTGCCAATTGGCGGGCCCTGCCAGAAGGATCACCTTTTCCAAGACTGCAGGCAGACACTGCAGTCTCCATAACTTATCCGCACACCCATTTGCCCAAGACCCCAGCCACTTCCTAAGAATCAGAGACCAGCCCCCAGCTTCCATCCTACCCTGGAACTCCCATCTACATGAGAGACCAGAGGAACTCCCATCTGCACAAGAGACCAGAGGAACTCCCATCTGGACAAGAGGAGCTCCCATCTAGACAAGATAAGGAGACCCCAGGGACTTCCCAAGACTCAGAGTCCAGCCCCCCAGCTCCTATCCGGCCAGCACTCTCATCAGGACCAGAGCTCCCATCCAGCCCAGAGCTTCCTTCTGGACCAGAGAGAGGCTCCCTAAATCTGTCAGCTCTTTCTGGACCAAGTACACTGATAAAACCAAGAACGAACCCATTGGGAGATGGGCAGACATCAAAGCAAAAGTACATACAACAAAATAAAGAGCAATACAGCATCACCAGAACCTAGCCCTTCTCCAACAGGTAGACCTGAACATCACAGAATGGAAGAAGCAGAAGAAAGGAACCTTATAAGTAACATCATGAAGAGGCTAGAGCCTTATATAGAAGAAATCAAAAATAAAGTGGAGGAACAGACAAACAAAAAATGGGAAGAATGCTATAAAAAACTAGACAAAAGGACAATTAAAGCAGAAGAAAACAATAAGTCCCTGAAAGAAAATCATGAAAAAGCAAGGGAGACAGTCCAAGACATGAAGAGGGAAATAGAAAAAAGGAAGAAGACACTAGCAGAAGGAATGCTGGAAATAGAAAAACTGAGTAAATAAACAGGAACTTCAGAGGCAAGTATAACCAACAGAATGCAAGAGATGGAAGAGAGGATCTCTGGTGTTGAAGATACGGTAGAAGAAATAGATTCATCAGTCAAAGAAAACACTAAAACCAAGAAAGTCATGACCCAAAATGTCCAAGGAATTTGGGACACCATGAAAAGACCAAACCTACAAATAATAGGGATAGAGGAAGGAGAAGAATACCAACTCAAAGGCACAGAAAATATATGTAACAAGATCATAGAAGAAAACTTTCCCAACTTAAAGAACAAAATGACTATGAAGATACTAGAAGCCTATAAAACACCAAACAGACTAGACCGTCCAAAAAAGTCCCCTCGCCACATAATAATTAAACAACTAAATGTACAGAATAAAGAAAGAATATTGAGAGCAGCAAAGGAAAAAGGCCAAGTGACTTATAAAGGCAAACCCATCAGAATAACACCCAATTTCTCAATGGAGACTTGGAAAGCCAGAAGGACATGGACAGATATAATGCAGACACTAAGAGACCATGGATGCCAGCCTAGACTAATATACCCAGCAAAACTTTCTATCATCATAGATGGAGTGGACAAGACCTTCCAAGACAAAACCAGATTTAAACAATGCTTATCCACAAACCCAGCCCTACAGAAAGCACTAGAAGGAAAATTCCAACCTAAGGAAGACAGATACACCCATGAAAACACAGGCAATAGATAACACCACAGCAGTAAACCCCAAAGAAGAGAAGTACACACACACTACCACCAAAAAAATAAAAATAACAAGAGGAACGAACAATCACTGGTCATTAATATCCCTTAATATCAATGGACTTAATTCACCTATAAAAAGACACAGACTAACAGAATGGATACGAAAATAGGACCCATCTTTCTGCTGCATACAAGAAACACTCCTCAAATTCAAAGACAGAACCCTCCTAAGAATAAAAGGCTGGGAAAAGACGTTCCAATCAAATGGTCTTAAAAAGCAAGCAGGTGTAGCCATCCTAATATCCAGCAAAATAGACTTCTAAAATCAATCAAAAGAGATGATGAAGGTCATTATATACTCATCAAAGGAAAGATCCACCAAGATGAAGTCTCAATTCTGAACATTTATGCACCAAACACAAGGGCACCCACATATGTAAAAGAAACATTACCAAAGCTTAAATCACATATAAAACCCCACACATTAATAGTTGGAGACTTTAACACCCCACTTTCACCTCTGGACAGATTGGCCAAATTGAAAATTAACAGACACAGAATGGACTTAACTGATGCTATGGCTCAAATGGACTTAATCGATATCTACAGAACATTCCACCCAAACAAAAAAGAATATACCTTCTTCTCAGCACCCCATGGAACCTTCTCTAAAATCAACCACATACTTGGCCACAAAGCAAATCTCAACAGATACAAAACAATTGGAATAACCTCCTGTGTTCTATCAGACCACCATAGATTAAAGTTAGATTTCAACAACAAAAAAAACTACAGAAATCCTACAATCTCATGGAAACTGAATAATGCTCAACTGAATCACCAATGGATTAAGGAAGAAATAAAGAAAAAATTAAAAACTTCCTAGAGATCAATGAAAATGAATACACCACATACCCAAAGTTGTGCGACACTATGAAAGCAGTGCTAAGAGGGAAATTCATAGCACTAAATGCCCACAGAAAGAAGCTGGAGAAATCTCATGCTAGTGACTTGACAGCACACCTGAAAGCCCTTGAACAGGAAGAAGCAAAGTCTCCCAGGAGGAACAGATGCCAGGAAATTATCAAATAGAGAGCTGAAATCAATAAAATAGAAATAAAGAGAACAATACAAACGACTAATGAAACAAAGAGTTGGTTCTTTGAGAAGATCAACAAGACAGAAAGCCCTTATCCAAACTAACCAAAAGACAGAGAGAGAGCATCCAAATTAACAAAATCAGAAATGAAAAGGGGGACATAACAACAGACAATGAGAAAATCCAGAGAATCATCAGGTGATACTTCAAAAACCTCTACTCCACAAAATTGGAAAATCTAAAAGAAATGGATAATTTTCTGGATAGGTACCACATACATAAGTTAAATCAAGACCAGATAATCCATTTAAATAGTCCAATAACCCCTAAGAAAATAGAATCAGTCATTAAAAGTCTCCCAACCAAAACAAGCCCTGGACCAGATGGTATCACTGCAGAATTCTACCAGATCCTCAAAGAATACTTAATACCAATACTCTTTAAAATGTTCCACACAATAGAAGCAGAAGGTATATTACCAAACTCCTTCTATGAGGCTACAATTACCCTGATTCCTAAACCAAACAAAGATGCAACAAAGAAAGAGAACTACAGACCGATCTCCCTCATGAACATTGATGTAAAAATATGCAATAAAATTCTGGTGAACAGACTCCAAGAACACATCAAAACAATTTTCCACCATGATCAAGTAAGCTTCATCCCAGGGATGCAAGGGTGGTTCAAAATACAAAACTCTGTCAATGTCATACACCATATAAACAAACTCAAACTAAAAACCACATGATCATCTCACTAGATGCAGAAAAGGCATTTGACAAAATCCAACACCCCTTCATGATAAAGGTCTTGGAGCAGTCAGGAATACAGGGAATATACCTAAACATAATAAAGGCAAACTATAGCAAGCCAACAGCCAATATCAAATTAAATGGAGAGAAACTCAAAGCAATACCACTAAAATCAGGAACAAGGCAAGGCTGTCCCCTCTCCCCATACTTATTCAATATAGTACATGAAGTTCTAGCCAGAGCTGTAGGACAACATAAGGAGATTAAAGAGATACAAATTGGAAAGGAAGAAGTCAAGCTCTCCCTATTTGTAGACGACATGATAGTATATATGAGTGACCCCAAAAATTCAACCAAGGAACTGATACAGCTAATAAAAACCTTCAGCAATATAGCGGGATACAAGATCAACTCAAAAAAATCAGTAGCCCTCCTATATACAATAGACAAACAGGCTGAGAAGGAAATCAGAGATACATCACCCTTTACAATAGCCACAAATGATATGAAATACCTTGGGGTTACTCTAACTAAGCATGTGAAGGACATATATGACAAGAACTTTAAGTCCCTCAGAAAAGAAATTGCAGAAGATGTCCGAAAATGGAAAGATCTCCCATGGTCATGGATAGGCAGGATTAACATAGTAAAAATGTTGATCTTACCAAAAGCAGTGTACAGATTCAACACAATCCCCATGAAATTACCAACACAATTCTTCACAGATCTGGAAAGAATAATACTCAACTTCATATGGAAAAACAAAAAACCCAGGATAGCCAAAAGAATCCTGTAAAATAAAATAACCTCTGGAGGCATCATTATCCCTGACCTCAAGCTCTGCTATAGAGCTACCATAATAAAAACAGCTTGGTACTGGCATAAAAGCCGACATGTGGACCAATTAAATCGAATTAAAGACCATGACATTAACCCACACACCTGTGAACATATAGTTTTTGACAAAGAAGCCAAAAATATATAATCAAAAAGAAAGCATCTTCAACAAATGGTGCTGGCATAACTGGATGTCAATGTGCAGAAGGCTGCAAATAGATCCATATCTGTCACCATGCACAAAACTTAAGTCCAAGTGGATCAAAGACCTCAACATAAATCCAGTTACTCTGAATCTGATAGAAGAGAAATTAGGAAGTACACTTGAATGCATTGGCACCAGAGATCACTTTCTAAATATAACACCAGTAGCACAGACACTGAGAGAAACAATCAATCAATGGGACCTGTTGAAACTGAGAAGCTTTTGTAGAGCAAAGGACATGGTCAACAAGTCAAAGTGACAGCCTACAGAATGGGAAAAGGTCTTCACCACTCCCACACCTGACAGAGGGCTGATATCCAGAATATATAAAGAACTCAAGAAATTAGACATCAAAATGCCCAACAGTCCAATTAAGAAATGGGCTATAGAACTAAACAGAGAATTCTCCATAGAGGAAGTTCAAATGGCTGAAGGACATTTAAGGAATTGCTCAACATCCATAATTATCCGGGAAATGCAAATCAAAACGACTCTGAGATACTACTTTATACCTGTCAGAATGGCTAAGATCAAAAACACAGAAGACACCTTATGCTGGAAAGGATGTGGAGCAAGGGGAACTCTCCTCCACTGCTGATGGGAATGCAAGTGTGTATAGCCACTGTTGAAATCAATATTGCGCTTCCTTAGAAAATTGGGAATCCATCTCCCCCAAGACCCAGCAATAGCACTCTTGGGCATATACCCAAGGAATGCTCAATCATACCACAAGGGCATTTGCTCAGCTATGTTCACATCAGCATTGTTTGTAATAGCCAGAACCTGGAAACAACCTAGATGCCCTTCAACTGAAGAATGTATAAAGAAAATATGGTACCTATACACAATGGAGTACTACTCAGCAGAGAAAAACAATGACATCAAGATATTTGCAGGCAAATGGATGGATCTAGAAAAAAATCATCCTGAGTGAGGTAACGAGACTCAGAAGGACAGACATGGTATGTACTCACTCATAGCAGGATATGACTAGACTGCTACACATCTCCAGGGAGGCTACCTAGATAACAGGACCCTAGGAAAGACACAGGGATCACCCAATTACAGAGAAATGGATGAGATCTACATGTGCAACCTAGAAGACAGTGGAAGTAATGAAGGGCAAGATTTTATGGAACGAGAGCTTAAGGGAGCAGGAGATCCCAGCTGGATCAAGAACAGAAAGGGAGAATGAGGAATAACAGACCATGATAAATGAACTCTCCTCCACTGCTGGTGGGAATGAAAGCTTGTACAGCTATGTTCATACCAGCATTGTTTGTAATAGCCAGAACCTGGAAACAACCTAGATGCCCTTCAACTGAAGAATGTATGAAGAAAATATGGTACATATACACAATGGAGTACTACTCAGCAGAGAAAAATAATGACATCATCAGGTTTGCAGGCAAATTGATGCATCTAGAAAACATTATCCTGAGTGAGGTAATATTCTTTCTTTATTATGTATGTTTACTTGTTTAATTATTATGTGGCAAGGGGACTTTTTTGGACGGTCTAGTCTGTTTGGTGTTTTATAGGCTTCTAGTATCTTCATAGTCATTTTGTTCTTTAAGTTGGGAAAGTTTTCTTCTATGATCTTGTTACATATATTTTCTGTGCCTTTGAGTTGGTATTCTTCTCCTTCCTCTATCCCTATTATTTGTAGGTTTGGTCTTTTCATGGTGTCCCAAATTCCTTGGACATTTTGGGTCATGACTTTCTTGGTTTTAGTGTTTTCTTTGACTGATGAATCTATTTCTTCTACCGTATCTTCAACACCAGAGATCCTCTCTTCCATCTCTTGCATTCTGTTGGTTATACTTGCCTCTGAAGTTCCTGTTTATTTACTCAGTTTTTCTATTTCCAGCATTCCTTCTGCTAGTGTCTTCTTCCTTTTTTCTATTTCCCTCTTCATGTCTTGGACTGTCTCCCTTGCTTTTTCATGATTTTCTTTCAGGGACTTATTGTTTTCTTCTGCTTTAATTGTCCTTTTGTCTAGTTTTTTATAGCATTCTTCCCATTTTTTGTTTGTCTGTTCCTCCACTTTATTTTTGATTTCTTCTATATAAGGCTCTAGCCTCTTCATGATGTTACTTATAAGGTTCCTTTCTTCTGCTTCTTCCATTCTGTGATGTTCAGGTCTACCTGTTGGAGAAGGGCTAGGTTCTGGTGATGCTGTATTGCTCTTTATTTTGTTGTATGTACTTTTGCTTTGATGTCTGCCCATCTCCCAATGGGTTCGTTCTTGGTTTTATCAGTGTACTTGGTCCAGAAAGAGCTGACAGATTTAGGGAGCCTCTCTCTGGTCCAAATGGAAGCTCTGGGCTGGATGGGAGCTCTGGTCCTGATGAGAGTGCTGGCCGGATAGGAGCTGGGGGGCTGGACTCTGAGTCTTGGGAAGTCCCTGAGGTCTCCTTATCTTGTCTAGATGGGAGCTCCTCTTTTCCAAATGGGAGTTCCAGGACAGGATGGGAGCTGATGGCTGGTCTCTGAGTCTCAGGGAGTAGCTGGGGTCTAGGACAAATGGGTGTGGGGGCAGGGTGTGGAGACTGCAGTGTCTGCCTGCAGTCTTGGAAAAGGGGAGCCTTCCAGCAGGGCCTGAGGAATGGCAGAAAACTCGGGCCAAGTTGGGCAGGTCCTCCCTAGATGGCTGTTGCCCAGGGGTGGGACCCTGAGGTGGGTGCCTCTCTGACTACAACCCCAGGCACTCACCTCTGGTCCAGATGGTAGTTCTGGGCAGGATGGATACTGGGGGCTGGTTTCTAAATCTTTGGAAGTGGCTTTGGTCTCTGGCAGATAGGTGTGGGGGCAGGTTGTGGAGGTTGTAGGGTTCACCAGAGGGTCTTGGAGAGGGGGAACCTTCCACGTGGGGATGGGGGCCTATGTCCAGAACCTGGGGCCCAGTTGGGCATGTCTTCCCTGGAGTGGCTGGTGCCCTGGCTGTGACCCATGTGGGGGCCTCTCTGGGTGTGAACCCAGGCACTCACCTCTGGTCCAGGTGGGAGTTCCAGGGCAGGATGGAACATGGGGCTGGTCTCTGATTCTCAGGAAGTGGCTGGGGTCTAGAGAAAATGGGTGTGGAGACTTAAGGATCTGCCTGCAGTCTTGGAAAAGGGGAGCCTTCCTGCAGGGCCTGGTGATTGCCCGGAAACTGAGGCTCTAATCCAATTTATAATGCAACAGCAATAGAGTAAAGTTAATACATATATGCTGAATGAAATCCTCTCATGAAAGTTATACATATTATTAAAAAATCATCAAGTGAGTATTTTAAAAGAATACCACATTCAATTTAAAACTACAATTTTATAAATAAAATTTAATGGACAATAAAATAGACATGTTCAAATGAAGTGAATTAAATACATATTTCAATATATGATAGACTGTTAATAGTTAAATGAATAAAAATATGAATATATTTGAACAATTTCTACAGTAATAGTTTTTAATAAATTTTTATATAGTATATATTGTATTTGCATTGTATATACACACATTATGCACTATAATGTTTTCTGGTACTTTATGAAAAGAGATGTAAAACAATTGTTTGTGGACTATTTGAAAAATATGCAAATTTCCAGTCAGCTTCATACTCAGAAGTAGATAAAAGGCAGCTCTCAGTACACAAGCCTATCTGCAGCTTTCTCATGGGTACATCAGCAGGACTGGTAGCATTTTGCTTAAGATAATTCTCTTAAATCAACATGACAGAGTTGTTCCCACTACTCTCACAAGCTTTCAGGCCTTTATTCTTTTATTTCCTATTGACTTTGTGGTTTGTTACAGGAAGAGTCCTTTTTTATTATTGTTTATACTTAGTTTCCCCATCACTAGATATGCCATGGCACCACTCCCTCAGGTGGCCCTTCAAGAACCATCTCTAAATGCACAAGCAAACAAGAGGAAAATGTCAGCTTCCACAGCTGGTTGGCAAGACAACAGGCCTAAGGGGAGGAAAGAGCTTCACAGCAGGCAGCCAGTTCAACAAGGAGAAGTGGGCAGGGGAGCCAGAGCTGATTTGCTAGCAACAGGTGCACAGCAACCAGTCTAACATCCCTCACTCTATACATTCATCAAATGCTGCTGATTGAGGGCTCTTGCTGTGGCAGATTTCTGCAAGGTCTGTGTCAAAGTGATCAGAGGAATCAATAAAGCAGAGAGACAGCAAAGTGTGTCTACAAACACACTATAATATACAACTTATTCATAGCACTCTGCCTGGTCCAGTTCTTATGATGATTTTCTCTTTTTAAAACATTCCATTTCCCTAAAAGTGCATGTATGATATAGTCTCAGCTAGGCAAATGTCATTCTGCTATGAGGATAGGGAAGCCATGAAAAAGCTTCAGAGCAATTCAGTGTGCTGAGTCCTTCCCCCCAGGCTTACACATATTCATGCAGACACTTTTACACATGTTTACATATAAAAGTATGCATGCTCATAAACACACATATAGATACAAATGCATAAGCACACAAAACATAATACACTTACACACACACACGAACACACATAATCCAAGGAAAATCAGTGTCAAGTATTCAGTTGTTATAGAGTACATTATAAAGAATTCAGAATTGAGAAATTCAGCACTTGAAATGAGACTCCAAATAATCCCTAAACACAGTAAAAATGGGCTTTTGAGTGTGACAATACATTAAGGAAATCTGTGACATTACTAAAAGTGTCTGTGATCTTAAAAAGATATAATAAATACTAACAAAATAGATGAATAACTTGATTGACAGTATAGTGTACTTTAATCAACATTAAGAAATGACTTCCTTTTTTAAAAAATTTTGTTCTTTGGTTTTGAGACAGGATTTCTCTCTGTAACAGTCCTAGCTGTCCTTGAACTCATTTTGTAAACCAGGCTGGCCTCAAACTCAGAGATCTGCCTGCCTCTACCTCCCAAGTGCTACGATTAAAGGTGTGCGCCACCACTGCCTGGCAAGAACGAGTTTTTAAGTTTTTGTACAATATGTTTATCATGTTTTTTTCTGTTACCAAAATCTTCCACAACCCTCCCCTCTTCCCACACAAGTTTATGTTCTCTCTCTTTCTCTCTCTCTCTCTGTCTAATCTTTCTGTCTGTCTGTCTCTATTTCTCTCTGTCACTCTCTTCAAGTGCACATGTGTGTGTGTGTGTGTGTATGTGTGTGTGTGTGTGTGTGTGTGTGTGTCTTTAAAAAGTATAACCAAACAATCCAAAGACCCATAAGACAAAAATTTCTCAGACAAAATATAACAAGAAATCTACTAAAATAAACAAAACAAAAACAGTGTAATTCATTTCGTATTGGCCAGCTACCCCTTTAATTGCATTTAAGGCCTGTTTCATGAGATCCAACTCATACTTGATACTGGCCAAGTTCCTGAGAATACATAAATCATAGGCCTAGGTGAAAACATTCTACCATTGCTACTACTATTAATCTTCCAGAAGAATATAGCATATGTGTTGTGGGATATTTGTATACTGTGTGACAATATATTGCTGTGATTGGTACATTAAAAAGTTGAGGAGTAGGCAGGACTTCTGGGCAGAGAGAAAACTCAGGGAAGAAGAAAGGTTAAGTTTCAGCCAGGCACGAAGGAAACAGGATGTGCAGGAGGAGAGATAACAGCCATGAGCCACATGACAGGAGATAGATTAATAGAAATGGGTTAATTAAAGTTTTCAGAGCTAGTTAGGAACAAACCTAAGCTATAGGCCCAGCTTTCATAATTAATAAAAAACTCCATGTCATTAATTGTGGGCTCGAGGCCCGAAGAATAATTCTCTACACATATATACCTGTGTGTGTGTGTGTATGTGTGTGTGTGTGAACTTGTCTGTGAGTAAGTTAGGAAGAACCTCAGATCTTATCCTGACTCTAACCCTCATAAGCAGTGTGGTCTTAAGCTATTCAACTTCTTATAATCTCAGTTACCTCGTGTATAAAGACAACATGTGTACAATAATTTATAATAAAGTGTATATATTAATATGTTGCCCAGATCATATTGGAGGCTTTAGTTTAGATCATTTAGTTTGAATAATCATGGAGAATTACAAGATCAGGTACAAATATCTCTGAGTACCTCTTGAGGGCACTTCTGAAAGTTACAGTGTGACTCCCTATGTCCATACATAGAAAGCAATAAAAATAAAGCTGTTGTCATCCAAAGTTCTAGTTTCATCATGCAGCTTCACTCTCATGACCTACTTATGATACTTTTTTATAAATCTGTCATATTTGATGGTAGTAATCTCAATGTCTTAATTCTGGAAAGGCACAATGTTGTAAACCACCAAGACTTAAATGACAATTAGTGTGTATAATTGAGCATTCCTTGGGTATATGCCCAAGTGTGATATAGCAAGGTCCTGAGGAAGATTGATTCCCAATTTTCTGAGATACCTTCATACTGATTTCCAAAGTGGCTGTATAAGGTTGCACTCCCAGACCATAAAGTAAGGGGATGGTCGAGCTGGATGGAGTGGGAGAGCAATGAAAGAGATAACATGATAGAGGGAAACATCATGAGGATAGGAAGAAACTGGGTGCTATTATAATTCCCAGGAATCTACAAGGATGACCCCAGCTTTGACTACTAGCAATAGTCAAAAGAGTGCATGATAAACCAACTGAGAAAGAAATTAGAAAACTATCACCTTTTAAAATAGCCATAAGTAATATAAAATGCCTTGGGCTAACTCTAACTAAGCAAGTGAAAGACTTGCATGATCAAAACTTTGTCTTTAAAGCAAGAAATTGAAGAATATATCAGAAAATGGAAAGATCTCCCATGCTCATGGATAGGTAGGATTAACATAGTAAAAATGGCAATCTTACCAAAAGCAATCTACAAATTAAATGCAATCCCCATCAAAATCCCAACACAATTTCTCACAGACTTTGAAAGAGCAATACTCAACTTCATATGGAAAAACAGAAAACCTAGGATAGCTAAAACAATCCTGTACAATAAAGCAACCTCTGAAGGCATCACTAGCCCTGACCTCAAGCTCTACTTTAGAGTTATAGTAACAGCTTGGTATTGGCATAAAAACTGAATTGTAGACCAATGGAATCAAATTAAAAACCTTGAAATTAATCTGCACACCTATGAACACCAAATAGTTGACAAAAAAGCCAAGATTGTTCAATGGAAAAAGAATTCATCTTCAACAAATGATGCTAGCATAACTAAATGTCAACATAGTGTATACCCAAGGAATGCTCAGACATACCACAAGGACACACACTCAACTATATTCATAGAAGCATTATTTGTAATAACCAGAACCTGGAAATAACCAAGATGCCCCTCAATCAGAGAATGAATAAAGAAAATGTGGTACATTTACACAATAGAGTACTATGCACCAGTGAAAAACAATGACATCATGAAATTTGCAGGCAAATGGATGGAACTAGAAAATATCATCCTGAGTGAGGTAACCCAGACTCAGAATGACAAACATGGTATGTGCTCATCCATAATTGGATACTAAATGTAAAGCAAAGGATAACCAGACTACAACCCACAGCTCCAGAGAAGATAATTACCAAGGAGGACCCTAAGAGGTGCACAGGATAACACTGGGAAAAGGAAATGGATGAGACCACCTGAGTGAATTGGTGATGAGTGGGGGAAATAGAGGGTAGAGGATGGGGGGTAAGAACATAAGGGAATGTGATGGTTGAGCTGGAACAGGGAAAGAGTGGGAAAGCAAAGAGAGAGATACCATGATAGAGGAAAACATTATAGGGATAGGGAGAAACCTGGTCCTAGGGAAGTTCCCAGGAATCCATGAGGATGATCCCAGCTTAGACTACTAGCAATAGTGGAGAGGGTGCCTTAACTGGCCAATCACCATAATCAAATTGGTGAATACCCTGTCATCATAGCTTCTTCATACAGTAACTAATAGAAACAGATGCATAGATCCACAGCCATGCACCAGGCCAAGCTCCAGGAGTCCAATCAAAGACAGGGAAAAGGGATTCTATGAGCAAGAGGCATCAAGATCATGATGGGGAAACTTACAGCTACAACCAAACCAAGCTAGTGAGAACTTATGGACATTAGACTAACAGCAGTAGAGCCTGCATGGGACTGGACTAGGTCCTCTGTATAAGCATAAGGGAGACAGTTATGTAGCTTGGTCTGTTTAAGGGTCCTCTGGCAATGAGAATAGTATCTATTCATTGGTGCACGAACTGGCTTTTTGGAGCCCATTACCTGTGGCGGGACACCTTGCACAGCCTTGATGCAGGGAGAAGGGCTTGGGTTTGCCTCAACTGTGTGTACCAGGCTTTGCTGAATCCCCATGGGAGGCCTTACCTTTTCAGAGGAGGGGATGGGTCTGGGCTAGGGGAAAAGCTGGAGGAGGAATGAAAGGGGTATCCGTGGTTGGTATGTAAAATGAGTAATTTTTTCTTAATAAAAACTTTGAATTTGTATCAATATACAAAAATCCATACCAATGTAAAATATTTGAGATTAATACTTTTTTAAATTTAAAGGTAGATTCAATATTCTACTCTTTTATCCTATCATTTCTTTATCCCCCTTTTTATTTTCTGAATAAAATCTCTGAATCAAATCTCCTTTGTTTAGTTTATTCCCTGCTCATGATCAATAATAACTTGTAACTAACCTCCCCTAAGTAAAACAAACATCCACCAAATGATAGGACACCACCCATCCCATCTCTTGGGAATGTGGGTGTTGTGTTCTCTAGACTGTCTGTCCTGGGGCAATGACATCTATAGGTGACCCTGAACAAATTGGAATAATAATCAAGTCCTTTGAGAGCTAGCTGTATTATATTTTGTTTAGTCTCTGTATGATGAGGAAGTATAGAGTTTATCTAAAGTCCTAGCTGGATTAGTCTGTAAGGCTGTAAGGCTGTACTGTCTCAGCTTGCAGCTTTGAAGTTTCTTCCAAGAGGCTAGATCACCTGGGCTACTTGTCTTCATTGGTATCTGGTCCTTTGTTTATGAAAACATACAAACTTTTAAAGGTAACATATACATACATCTGTATTAACACAAGTATGGAATGTGTGGTGAGTACAATTCAGCTAAAGATGTTTTTTGTTTGTTTTGTTTTATGTTTGAGCAGGTAAAAGGAATCTGTAAACTTTATAAGTCCATTTGGACTGCATTTCCAAACTGTAATATAAGTTGTGAGGACTGTAACCAACAAGATTTATCATGTCTCATCCAGTCTTAGAGCTGTTCCCATGTCAAGGAATCAGCATATATGCCACCTGTCCCATAGTCTTTCTTGGTCTTTGCCCTCATATCTGTAGCCAAGATCCTCAGGATGTCTCCCTCAGTCAAATCTGGTCTTTATTAATTATGAAGGAATCCATAGCTTTTTATTTCCCATGGAAACAAAAGCACAACCTCTCTCCCAAGACAACATATTTTCTGACTTCCATTCTGAAGCCAAGACACCTTTAAAGTATATAGGCTGGTTTAATTTAGCAGTCACTTTCATAATCAAATGCCTTTCAGTAGCTGCCATTCTCTGTTCATTAGCATTCAAAAATTTCAAAATGAATAAAGCATCACATAAAGTCCTAATTTATTTTTTATCCTTATGTAGCTTAGTTTTTATACTACTTTACTCTCTCTTTAAAGACTTTATTTTAAAACTATTTTTATGACTGTCTATATCTATGTTTTTCAGCATCTAAGCATATTTCTGAGAATACTCTATGTGTTTAGAAGTTTTCTCTGCCTGGACCTGACTTTCTGTGCATCTGCAACCTTTTCTAACTATGTGTGACAAAGTGCTAAGTGGCAGCTAGGCCCTATGCTCTTTGGCTCCACTTAGCACATTGCCTGGCAGCTTGCTCTGCCCGCTTCATGTCCATGAGAACACAACCTCATGACCTCACACTCTGGTCTGGAAATGGTATATCTGCCCCAGCTCTAGTAGACACTTATACCTAAGTCCCCTG